>NW_007089402.1:168576-175241 GCF_000164805.1 Carlito syrichta
GGGCTCAGGCAATCCACTCACCTCAGCCTCCCAAAGTGCTGGGATTACAGGCTGAGCCACCGAGCCCAGTGTCTATTTTCTGTTTGAAATGTTTGTGTTTTGTTGTTGAGTTGCAGAAGTTCTTTACATATTCTGGATATGAGACCCTTATCAGATACACTATTTGCAAATATTTTTCCCATTCTGTAGATTGGCTATTTCTTCTCTTGCCTCTCTAGTTTAATCATCCTTATTTCATCTTCTCTTTCAGGAGTTTCTGTTTTTACCCTTCTCTCTAGTTTGTTTTGTTTGACTCTATTTTGGTCATTTCTTTCCTCCTGTGATTTGTTACTTTTTGTGAGCATTTTCCTCAGGAATTTCTTTTTCCTAATGAATTTGATAGGCATCCCTACAGAGCTATTTTGATCTGCTTCAGACTAAATCTAAGAATTTTAATGGTCTGGACCAATTTTTATGCTCAGAGTATGCACAGGCCATGGGAGGACTTACAGGTAAATTCCTCTGGGTTGGGGGGACGGTGGTATCTCAGCATCAGCAGAGACTGGCATACTCTGAGCTTTCTTTTCTCCAGCTGCAAGTGTCTCTCGTCCTGTGCAACTTGCACAGAGCACAGCCCTGAGCATGTGCCCTGCAAAGATGTAGGGCACCAATGTGGATAACCGAGGTTAATTGAGGAAAAAGAAGGTATTGCAAGTACTTACAGGAGAGGCACTTCAACGGGGGGGATGGGTGTCCCAGGTGATGGGATAGACATCCCGGAGCTTGAGAGCAGGAAGCTAATGCCACATAAATGAAAGGGGCAAAAGGAGGAGACAGAGTCACCAGAGCCCAGGAGCCAGGTCACTGATTAGAAGTTTGAACCTCAGCAGTCCTGTCAGCAGGACCAGGAGCCAGGAGGGCAGGTAGCCAGAGAGTCACCAAGACAGACAGGGAGACGGAGTCACACCTGGCCTCTTCCTCCCCATTCATGCACCCTGTGTCTCCTGCTGGTACTTGCCTTTGGCCAAACCCAGTTGGAAGTTAGACATCTTGGAGCCTGAATTCATAGCCTGAATGGACCATGGATCAGCATCCCTGTGTCACAGAGCAGAACTTGAGAAGACTGATGGACAGGTCTGAGAAAAACAGGCCAGGAAGGCACAAGAAGAAAGGAGAAAGGGAGGGAGGAAGAATATAAGCCTATGCGCAACATATAAACATTCAAAAATACTTCTTAAACACCCTTTATAATTAAAAGGAGTCTCAATTTTTTTTATTTTTTTTAGTTGAAGTCTCATTCTGTTGCCCTGCCTGGAGTGCAGGGGCACACTCGTGGCGTGCACTACCACACCCAGCTTATTTTTTTATTTATTGTAGAGACGAGGTCTCACCAAGTTACCCAGGCTGGTCTTGAATCCCTGAGCTCAGGCAATCCTCTCACCTCGACCTCCCAACGTGCTGGAATTCCAGGCTTGAGCCACCGCACCTGGCCAGGAGTCTTGATCTTTAAAGAGGTGTCTTCCTTGCAGAGTTGTGAGGATCAAATGACAAAGCAAATGTGGAAATCTTTCGAAAGCTGTAAAGTGCTGCATAAATATGAGGGGTGGCCCTCACTGATATCACTAGTTCTCTGATGGAGGAGTTGTATGTGAATGTGTAAACAACTACTCTTTATTGAGCATGTATTATGTGTGGACACTTTTTATGCATGTGTATTGATTTTTTAAAAAATATCTACCCCAAGGAACAGAGGTCATTATATAAAAAAGACACCTACACCTGCATGTTCATTGAGCACAACTCACAATTGCAAAGATGTGGAATCAACCTAAATGCCCATCAGGAGATGGTGAAAATGTGGTATATATACACCATGGAATACTACACAGCCATAAACAAGAATGAAATCATATCCTTTGGGGCAACATGGTCGAAGCTGGAGGTCATCATCCTAAGTGAACTGACTCAGAAACAGAAAACCAAACACTGCATGTTCTCACTCATATGTGGGAGCTAAATGGTCACAAAGATGGAAATAATAGACACTGGGGACCCTAATAAGGGTATAGGGGAGGGGGGCTAGGGTTCAGAAACTACCTATGGGGCACAATGTTCATTGTCTGGGAAATGGGCCACCTGAGACCCAATTCCCACCACCACACAATATGTCCATGTAACAAACGCACATATGTACCTCCTGAATCTAAAATTTTAAAAATTAGGCCGGGCTCAGTGGCTCAGCCTATAATACTGTGCTTTGGGAGGCTGAGGTGAGTGAATTGTCTGAGCCCGTGGGTTCGAGACCGGCCTGGGCAACTTGGTGAGACCTCATCTCCACAATAAATCAAAAATTAGCCGGGCGTGGTAGCACGTGCCTGTAGTTCCAGCTACTTGGAAGGCTGAGGTGGAAGGATCGCCGGAGCCTAGGAGGTCGAGGCTGCAGAGTTGTGAGGATCAAATGACAAAGCAAATGTGGAAATCTGCTTTGGGCGGATTTCCAGTCTGGGCGACGAAGTGAGACTCCAACTCAACAACAAAAAAATAAGATAAATAAAATAAAATTTTAAAAATTAAATTAAAAAAAGTTTTCACTCCTTTCCACACCAATAAATAAATAAATACATAAATAAATGAATAAATAAACATAAATATATATATATTTAGCTGCAAGTAATTTGATAACTAACAGTGACTTAAATAGGTGGTTATTTTCTTGAATAACAAGAATTCCAGAGATGCTCCTTTGTCCTTTCCATCTTGGTTACAAGATGGCTGCGATGTCTGGTCATCACCTCCAAGTTCAAGGCAATAAGGGGTGGTGAGGGAAAGACAGTTCAGACTCAGCAGTCCTGTTTCATCAAGGAAGCTCAAGCTCTCAGGAAGACTCCCAGCAGAGTTCTACCCAAATCTCAATAGCCAGAAATGGGCCACATGATCACCCCAAACTATGAGGGAGCTGTGGTGAGAGGTAGTAAGGAACACATGGCTTCTGTGTGGCTGTATTAGTCCATTTGCATTGCTATAAAGATAAACCTAAGGCTGGGTAATTTATGAAGAAAAAGGATTTATTTGGCTCACAGTTCTGCATGGCACTGGCATCTGCTCAGTTTCTGATGAGGCCTCAGGAAGTTTTTATTTGTGGTGGCATGTCACATGGTGAGAGTGGGAGAAAGAGAGGAAAGAAAGAAATGCCAGGCTCTTCCAAACAACCAGCTCTGGCATGAACTAATAGTGCGAGAACTCACTCCTTACTGTGAGAAGGGCACCAAGAAGTCATTCATGAAGGATCCACCCCTATGACACACACGCCTCCCACTAGGCCCTAACCTCCAATATTAGGGATCAAATTTCAACGGCAAATTTGGTGGGGACAATCATCCAAAGTTTATCAGTGGCCAACCAACAGGGTCTGCTACGCGCACAGAAAGCAAAGTGCGTACTTGCCACAGATTCAGTATTCAATAAGCATTAGTATTTGTGTCTATTTGTGTGTGTGTGTGTGTGTGTGTGTGTGTGTGTGTGTGTGTGTTTATGTGGTTACACACATTCTCCATTTCTCCTAACAGACCTCTGAGGTAGCGCCCTCCCTTACAAATGAGGCCTAACATACAGCTAGCTGGTAAAAGGCTGAGTCAGGCAGTCGCACACATTTTTTTCTCACTGAAATCGGAGGACGCTTTCTATTGCCATGCCACCTCCTGCCCTCCTCCTAAACTGCCCCTCTAAAGTCTTGATTTTGGAGTCACATCAGGCCCGGGTGAACTTGATGAAGAAAGAAGGAAGGAAATCAGTTGGAAATAAGTCGATGCCTGTCCCTGGGGCTATTCATGGAGTAACAGTGAAGTCCAGAGATAAGGTCCCATGACTATCTGAGCTAGAGCCACACCTCTGCCTGAGTGCAGCCTCTTTGGAATGGTCTTCCTGGGTGACTCAGTCCTTATTCTGATGATACTACCACTGGCCAGAACTCTTGTGGAACTCCCCTTTACAAGCCACAGGAGACCTCAATCTTATTACAGTAAAATAACTTATTTCTGACCCCCAAACCAGCAGCAGCTCCGTGTCTCCTTCGCCATGCATTCCAAGTGATGTTTGTCGCCAAAAATAAGAAATTATTTCCCAAAGACAGAAATGTATTGCAATTTAAATGCTAAAAGTGTTGTCTGCTTTGCAGCCAATTTTCAAATAAAAATTATAGAAATGTTTAAAGCAGTGGAAGCCTACTTAAATAAATATATGCTCCCAGTGGATGTCTTAGAACAAGACAATTCTAATTTGGTTGTACAATTTCTGCTGTGTTTGAGAAAAATTATTCACCTTTAGAGACATTGTGAAAAGAACATTGGACTTGGTGAAGATACCAATTGAGATTCTAATGTTGGTCAGGTGAGATGAACACACTCTTGCACTGGGGAAATTGTAAATTGACACTGATTTCTCAGGGCAGTTTGGCAATGAGCATCATGAAGCTTTAGAGAGTTAAAATCAGTTGACCTAGAAATTCCTTCTAGGAATCTTTCTTAGGAAAATAGGCAGAGATGCAGACAAAGATTTATGTGTATGGCTATTCATGGAAGCATAATTTATCAAATAGTAAAAGGAAGGAAATAACCTAAATGTCCCATAGTGGGGAAATCGCTAGGAAAATTATGGCGTACTCATCAAATGAAATAATGCAGTCATTTAAATTGATGTTTTTAAAGAATTGTCAATGATGTTCGAAGAAGCGCATAATAGGATAGGTGATAAAATCAGACTATAAAACCACATGCATTATATCGTCCCATTTTTACTTTCTGTACGCTAAAACATGCTCAGCTGGGCATGATGGCTCATGCCTGTAATCCTAACACTTTGGGAGACCAAGGCAAGAGGATTGCTTGAGCCTAGGATTTGGAGACTCACCTAGGCAGCATAGCAAGACGTCACCCCCAAAAAAAAAAAAATTTTTTTGCCAGGTGTAGTGGCACATATCTGTAGTCTCAGCTACTTGGGAGACTGAAGCAGATGGATTGCCTGAGCCTAGGGGGTCAAAACTGCAATGAGCCATGATCGTGATCATGCCACTGCATTCTAGCCTAGGCAACAGAGTGACACCCTGATGCAAAAACAAAACAAAACAAAACAAAAAACCTCAAGATATACCCAAAATGTTAACAGTGTTTTTATCTGGGTGATGAAATTATAGGCAATTTAAAATTTTCTTCATTATACTTTTATAAATATAATATAAATATTTTTTATTGTTATAACTACGTGTTACCTCTATAATTAGAAAAACATGTATAATGAACATTAAAATTACTTTTTTTTTTGAGTTGAAGTCTCATTCTGTCACCCAGACTGGAGTGCAGTGGCACGCTCCCGGCCACTGCAGCCTTGCCTGCTGGGCTCCGGCAATCCTTCCGCCTCAGCCTTCTGAGTAGCCGGAATTACAGGCATGCGCTACCACGCCTGGCTGATTTTTTTATTTTTATTGTAGTGATGAGGTCTCGCTGCCCAGGCGGGTCTCGAACCCGCGGGCCCAGGCAATCCACTCACCTCAGCCTCCCAAAGGCGCGGGATTACAGGCTGAGCCACTGAGTCCAGCTGATTTTTGATTTATTGTAGAGACGAGGTCTCGCCAAGTTGCCCAGATGGGTCTCGAACCCTTGGGCTCAGGCAATCCACTCACCTCGGCCTCCCAAAGTGCTGGGATTACAGGCTGAGCCACCAAGCCTGGCCTAAAATTACTTTTTAAGAATTTTTTAAAAAATTTGTTTTACTGGGAAAGATCTGCCTCCAAGTACCTGATGGTTTAATGGGGGAATTGAGACATGTACACAAGTAAGTTTATCACAAAGCAATAAAAGCTATAATAGAGGTTTTAGCAAGTGTAGAGGAAAGGATTAGCTCTGCCTGGGAGAGTCAAAGGTGGGTGAAAAGAGGTAACATTTGTGCAGTGCCTTGAAGGATGAATAGGAGTTCTCTAGGGCTTTGTAAATTGTTAAGCACTATGTAAGTGTAAGTTAGTCTTTGGCCTTTATGATTACGGTCAAGCCTTACCTCATATAAAGCTCTCTTTCTTGTCTCTTTCCCATGCTCCCTGAAGCCCAAGCTCCCTGGGACAGGAAGCAGCAGCAGTTAAACAGTCACACATCAGTGCTCCAGCAAGTGAACTGAGGTGCGTCCAACTAAGGAGCAGGGCCAGGACCAGAGGACATAAAATTACCTGGGAGCAGGGCCAGGAAGGTGCTGGTGGGTAAACAGTCCCCCTGACTTGCCACCCTGTGGAAAGGCTGGCCTCCACCCTGAGATCTGGGGCCGTCTCCCTCCTGGGGGATGGTGAAAGCTGAGAATGAGCATCACAGAGCAGCCTGTGATTTACATTGGCAGGAAACCCTGCGTCAGATGTCCTTACGGCCTCCAGACAGGCGGAGTGGAGAGGAGGGGTGTGAGAAGGGGATCAGGAAGGGTGACAAGAGATGATTTGTTCAGGAGAAATTCTTAGAAGCTCAAGATTGAAAGAGATTTAAAAGCTATGTGATTTAATCCTCCTGATCCCTTCCCAGCATTCCCATCTCCTTGTCATCCTTCTCTACTTTCAGGGTACGGCTCAGAGGTCGTGTCTTCTATTGTCTCCTACCTCAATTTCTCTGACCTGTGCTTCAGGCATTCCTCACTGTTGAATTTTTTTTTTTTTTTTT
>NW_007089402.1:175543-204427 GCF_000164805.1 Carlito syrichta
CTCCAGTCTGGGCGACAGAGTGAGACTCCAACTCAAAAAAAAAAAAAAAATCAGTGTTCACTGTGTGCCAGGCACTGTGTTCATAACAGTCCCTTGATTGCAGAACGCCCTTCTGTGCCTTCTGTAGCTTATTTATTTATTCATGCAACAAACATATACTGAACACCTTTAATGTGCCAGGCAATGCTCTAGATGTTCTGACAGAGTGGAGGAAAAGTCAACCAGGCTCTCAGGTTCTCATGGACCTGTATTCTAGAGGGGAGGCATACAATTAACAAATGAAAAAATATACATATATATATCAGGTTACAATGTCAAGAAGGAGCCAACTTTGGGGAAATCTGGGGGAAGGACTTCCTACAAAGATAACAGGTGATTCCAAGATCCCAGGGGGTAACTTCTGTTTGCTCTAAGAACAAAAAGAAGGAATCCATGGCATTGTGCATGGAATATGCTTTCTTCTTACTCTGCAAATGAAAATCTTCTCATGTGTCTGGACCTAGCCAAGCATTGCCTCTTCAGGAATCTATCAGAAATCTATCCTGATTTCTCCTGGGAGAAGTGATCACTGTCCCCTGACTTCTGTCAACACACCTGTGATGCTTTGACATTCTTACCATAGTAAATCATCGGACTCCCTAGTGGACCTTGGTCCTGTCTAAGGGCAGGTCTTAGCTTCCTGTCTAAATCTCTAATGTCCAGCACAGAGCCTGGCACAGAGTCTGTGATCAGTGGCCTTTGTTCCAGGAATGTATGAACTCTCACTCTATCAGAACCTCATTAGTGACACTTATCCAGAATTGACAAGGATTTATTGATCAGTACCAGGCCCTGGGTTGGATGCTTTCCACCATGCCAACTCTTACAAATCTCACAGCCACCATGTGCAGTAAGTGTTTATCATCCTATTCTGTAGTTCAAACTCAGAGGATCAAAGTGTCTATCTGAGGCGGCTCAGTAATAAGAATCAGAGCTGAGATGTGAACCCAAGTTTTTTCAATGCCAAATGCCAATGCTTCATCTTCTTTGTGATGCCACCCATCATGCATTAGTTCCCTGCCAGCCCATCCTTTCTCTTCCCCTAGATAACCATTTTCCTGAGAAAAGCATTTGTTCTTGACTCTATTCTGTATTCCCTATGACAGCAGAGCAAGGCTTTGTATGTAGCACACACTCAGTATGCATGTCTTAGATCTCCAAGGGGTAGAAAAGAAAGAATGAATGTGTGAATGAATGCCACTCTCAGAGTAAACCAGCCACTGATGCCAGTTCCTGGTGATGGACTGGAGACAGAGGCGTTTCTGAGGAGAGGTGCCTTTCCAGATACCTCCAGGCATCTTTTCCAGAAGGGCCCAGGCAGCTGAGGATGATGGCTCCGTGCTAAGCACTTGTTTCTTAGAAATCACACCTTTTGCTCAGCTGCACATTTCGGCAGGCAGGCAGGGCAGAGGGGAACATGCATGGCTTCCAATGAGTTGGGAAAATGAGGTTAGGTTTCCATTCAGATAGTTATTTGTGTTTTCTGGGTCTGCACGGTCGATAAATTTTCAACGAGCAGTGATTCTGTTCCTCATCTTTCACTGCTTTATGGGACTTCAGGGAACGAAAGCATAACATCCTGCTTTCCCATAAGTTCTCTGGCTGCTACCCTGGCACCAATTAAAGACATGTCTATGCAATTAATCAAAACCAATTTGGAAGTTCTCTGGCTGCTCCTCTGGTGTGTTGCCTGCTTCACATACAGTAGTTCTTCAGCTGCAGTGACGGAGCCAGGCACATAGGAGCTTTTGATGAACTGACTGTGCTGGCCCCAAGTGTTAACTATGTCATCTGACATGACTAATGAGGCTCCGGGCTTGATCCGCGTGAGCGGAGCAGCCCTGCTGTCTGGAGGAGGCTCAGTTTCCACAGCCAGCCTGGGAAGAGGCTGCAACGTGCACGGTACACACTGCTTCATGTCAGCTGGAGTCCTGGAGGCCCCTAGTGTTGGAGCTGGGAGTCATTCACAGGGAGGCTGATGGAAACTGTGGGCCAGGCTCTGTGCTGGGACTGGGGCGAATGTGACCCAATTTACACTTCTAGTTCGGCCTCCTCACTTTAGACGTGAAAACCAGGGCCCAGCAGAAGTGTGGGGCTTGCCAAAGACTGAGCTTTGAAGAGAGAAATAAAGCAGAAGCCATGGTCTCTGCCCTCGAGGAGCTAAGCCCCTGGATGAGCAGGTAGCCATGTATGAGGGTGACAACTGGGGCCTGATGCAAGTCCACCTCATCACGGTGTACCATGGGCTTCCTTCCTTCTGCAAACCTTTATCAAGGAGAAGGCTTGCTTGTGCCCTGTCACCTCAGCAACCAGGGCATGGAATTTGTAGTCAATAGATCTGGGTGTGAGCCCCAGCCCTACTTTAAGTTGATATGATCTTGAGCAAATCACTTCATTTTCTGAGCCTTGGTTTCCTCAGTTGTAGCATTGGAACAAACCAAATACTACCCACCCAGCCTACCTCCTAGAGTCTCTGTGAGACTCAGTAGAGCTCATGGGTGCGAAAGTGTAAGTAAGAGTGTCTGCACATGTTAGCTATTATTCATATTATTACCCCCGTAAGGAGCACTGGCTGAAATCTCTGGAATATGGATCCACAGATAGCTTTAACTCTCTTCCTCTTCCTGCCTCTCTCAAAATGCACAGGAAAAAATTGGACATAAAACCAATTGGTCATCTGCCTATACTCTCAACAGCTTTCCCAGAGAGTCCTTGACACAGAAAGAGGGGGAACTCAGCCATTGTAAATTAATGACATTTCACACATTGATTAAGCACCTACCATATGCCAGACGTTGGCCACGCTGTGTGGGGAATCAGAGTTGGATAAGACTTGTTTCTTGGCCACCTTGAGAAATTCTCCATTTAGTGAGAGAAACAGACATGGACATAAATAACTATAATGTCCTACAGAAAAATACAATTGCCATAGGAAAGATACAAATCAAACACTTTAGAAGCCAGAGGAGGGAATGATTCCAAAAAGGAGACTGGGAAAAGGTTCATCAAGGAAGTGGTATGAAGGGATGGGCCAGGCTTAGCTCTGTTAGGAAGCATGAGAAAGGGAGCTCCAGGCTGAGGTGAGGGGAAAGCACAGGCAGATGTATGGAAGCTGGAGAGCAATGGTCATCGAAAGGGTCAAATATACTCAAGTGAGGTATGGAGTTCTGAGCACGAACAAAAGAAAAATCCCTGGGCCTCGGCTCAGAAACCGAGGCATGGATGTGGCTGTTTTGCTCTTCTCTTTGCTGACTGAGGCCATCTTGGCTTCTGTCCTTTAGTCAGAGAGAATCTGACACTAGCCTTTCTTCCAGCAGTCTCGAACCCAAGCCCCAGCCAGGAAAGATAACAACAAATGAACAGGGAACAGCAATTCCTTCAGATGCAAAAACTCCTGAGCTGGAAAGTGCCAGGGCACAGCCATTCCTCCCCAGCCCGGGTAAGAGCTTCACAGCAGATGTGGCAATGACACCAACACTGGAGCATGATGGCAAAGAACCTAAGCCTCTTGGCAAAGCTCACGCACTACATTTTTCTCTTTCCCCCCTTTGTCCAGAAGAAGCCAGCTTCTCTTTTATGAGTGCTGCTGTCAGGATGGGTTTGGAAGGCCTAGAGCTGCAGCTGGACACAAGGCATGGCCATGGGCCACCCCAGGGGCTCATATTTTCTCAGTCTTTCCATCTTTCATTGTGAAGTGTTTTTTATTGTGCAAATAATACAGTGTTAAAAACGGAAACTCCAAAAATAATAGGAAGAGGAGAGAGAGAGTTGTCACAAGTTATCTGTTTCAATTTCTCCCTGCCCTTCCTGGTGTTTCTGTCAGCCTAACTTCTTTTCGCTACTTTTATCCCTGATGCAACTTCAGGTTCTATTTTTCTTGCTTAGTGATGTATCATGCAGCTTTTTTCTATTTTGCTACTTACTGCCAGCCCCTGATGTCCACACACAGGCTTAGCAACGTTCTCCCAAAACTGAAGAAAGATGCCAGGGGTCATCTAAAGGGAATTTCCACAGGTAACATAATCCTCGTTGACACCTGGCATCATGTTGCAGATCCCAGGCAGGTCACTCTATCTCTGAGGCTCAGATCCTTGTCTCTAAGAAGGGGATGGGGTTAGTGCCCTCCTGGGACTGCAGTGAGCATTATGTGAGACACCAAGAGGAAAATGTTCAATACATGGCCACGCCCTCTGCTTTTTCGTCTCTTGCCTGCCTCTGACCATCTCCTCTCCCCTGGGCCCAGCAGGCCTCCTGGGTGAGCCCACTATATTCTGCCAGGTGTACCAGTCTGTGTATTTATTAGTCACTGGGTGAATGTGCCATCTTTTACTTAAGTATTTTCCTCTGACGGAAATTTTGGTTGTTTTCCAATTTTTCCCTATTTCCAATAATGATGTGATACATATCTTAACGTATGTTGCTTATCTTATCCTTTGAAAAATGTATTTCTTTAGGAACAATCCCCAGGAATAGCATCACTAGGCCGCAGAAGAGAAACATCTTAATGGCTTCTGATGTGTGTTTCCAGAAGGTTTGTACCCATTATACTGCCACCAGCTCGAGGGAGAGTATGCCTTGGACTACATTATAAGTCCCTGTGCTCCGGCTACATCTCCCATACCTGATTTATTTCCCACCATCTTCTCTCATCATGCCTCCTGAACTCTCTTGCTGCATGAGACAACTCACTGCTTCCCCCCAAGATGATGCTCCCGTGCTTTTGTACCTTTGTACTTGCTATTATTCTCCACCACCCTTGCCCGGGAATACCCTGCCCTGAAGATACCCTCTCACCCTAGAGGTCAACTTTTGTGAAACTGGAAATTTCTATTCTCTCTTCAAGATCCAGCTCAAATAATCCTTTCTCTATGAACTAGTTCCAATCCCCTAAGCAGGGTTAGTCCCTCTTGCTGTAAGTGGTACCTGGAGGGACCCTTGGCATCAGAGTGCTCATCCAGAGACAGTCATCCCCGAGCTCCTGTGGCACACCCCAATCTGTGCGATTCTCTCTTGTCTCCCCCTCCCTCACCCTCTGCACCAAGCAGTCACCAGGTTATGCCAATCCACTTCCTGAATGTTCTTGGAGCCCCTTATCTCTGTGTCATTGCCATTGCAATGACCATCCACTCTCATCAGGATGCCTTCAATGTTCTCCCCAAAAAGAAGAGTAATATGCATATGGTTCAAAGTCAAACTTGTCTCTAGAGACTTATAATTTTTAAAAATGTATATTTTTTAAAATGTAGATTTCTGTCCTACCTCTCCCCAACCCAAGCTTTGCTTCTCAGAGACTACTAGCCACTTTGAACTCTGTTAGCTGTTTTTTTTTTGGTATTTCCCTCTATATTTTCCAAACAAGACACCTCTATTGCTGTTTCCTGATTTTTTTTTTTTTTTTTTTGAGTCAGGGTCTCACTCTGTCACCAAGGCTGGAGTGCAGTGGCACGATCACCAGCCACCACAATCTTGATCTCCTGGGCTCAGGGGATCCTTCCATCTCAGCCTCCTGAGTAGCCTCTGGGACTACAGGTGTGTGCCACTACACCTGGCTCATTTAAAAGTAATTTTGGCCAGGTTCAGTGGTTCATCCTGTAATCTCAGCACTTTGGGAGGCTGAGGTGAGTAGATTGCCTGAACCTGTGGGTTTGAGACCAGTCCTGGCAACTTGGTGAGCCCTCGTCTCTACAATAAATAAAAAAACTTAGCTGGGCACAGTAGTGCATGCCTGTAGTTCTGGCTACTTGGAAGGCTGAGATGGAAGGATCGCCACAGCCCAGCGGGTCAACGCTGGGGTGGCCATGAGTGCTCCAGCCTGGGTGATGGAGTGAGACTCTGACTCAAAAAAAAAAAATTTTTTTTTGTAGAGGCAGGATCTTGCTATATTGCCTAGGACTCCTGGGCTTAAGCAATCCTCCTGCCTCGGTCTCCCGAAGTTCTGGAATTACAGGTGTGAGCCACCACATCAGGCCTGTTTCTTGATTTTTTAAGTTCAGATGTTAGCTACTGACTTTGAACAGTGGAAGTTTTTTCTAATACCGCTTTCCTCTCCCATTCTCCAATATAATTATATCACAATTTTTGGTTAAATTATTATGCAGTATTTACATATTATGACCACAAGTACCATTAAAAATATTTGCCCTCTGATATGCTAACATCCCCTCTGGGACTACAGGTGAGGTATGAACCTGTTGGGGGAGGCGGTACACTCAGGTGTACACTGATGTGCAGTAGGTGAGGCTGGCTATAAGCTGGCAGCCAGGTGGGCACTTGAACAGTCTCTGGATAGTTCCCAAGGAGGGCTCCCAAGCCATGGTATGTGGGGCAAACAAGGCTGAGGTGAGCAAGCTGGGGGAGCTAAAGGTGGTGTCCAAAAAGGACTGGAGGCTGCGGATCGGCACAGGCATTGACAGAACTGAACAGATGCTGCCTCTTGAGCAGGGTTCTGGAGTCCTTGGCCACGCTAGGGCTCTCTACTTGCTGGATCCTAGGACATTCTAGGGAGTTCTAAGATGAGGGACAGGGGCATCCAGGGCAGTGGAAACGGGGTACTCAGGGAACTTCGGTGGCTACTATTTACCAACCAGTGTAAAAATATTTCGACACTTCGTCAACCAATGCAGTCCAATGTAACTAATGTAGTCCTGTTGGCCCTGGTTGTGACTATGGAAATGTTACTCACAGTCAAGCCATGTAGGGCTCTGTGATTATATTTCTATTATTTAAGATTTAAGTTTTTCTTGTAGTTAATAATTGCCTTATTCTTTTCTTTTGCTTAGTTTCTTTGTACCCATAACTAAATCTTCTCCCAAACTCTTTGCTAGAACAGTATGATGACCAAATCTGTCAGGCAATGTGTTACTTCCAGCTATATCCCAGGCACTGGAGACTCAGTTGGGACAAGGTCCCTGCTTTCACAGAGTTTATAGTTCAGCGAAGGGTCAGTTACAAGTCATTACAGTTGTTTTTGGTGCTGCAATGGAAAATGTGCGGATTCTCTGGGAACACATAGCAGAAATACCTCACCCAGCTAAGGAGATAGGAAAGATTTCAGACCTGAGGCATGCTATTCGTTCAGATTATTGAGCCATGCCAGGCATTGTTCTGAAGACAGAAAGGGTCCCTGCCTTCCTGGAGCTTACATCCTAGTGAGGGGAGAGAGAGAAAAAACACAGAAGATAACTTTCAATAGAAACAAGGACATAAACTAAGCAGAGTGGCAAGTTGGGAAAGGGCAGGGTGGGAGGTGCGGTGGTAAGGCTATTTTAGGCAGGTTGGCAAGGTCACAGAAGTCTCTCTGAGAAGGTGGCATCTGCTCTGCTCTCTGAAGGATGAGAATGGCCACCATGTGAAGAGAGAGAGAACAGAATATGCAAATCTGAGGAGGAACAAGATCACAGAGGTGGTGGGACAGAATTGAAAGCAATTCAATATGCCTGGAACCTAAGGGGCAGGGTGCAGTCACTAGTGCTCAGGGATGGATAGAAGCTATAGGTCAGGGGGCCCTAACGCCTGTTCTAATCATATTATTATTGATCAAATCCCTACTCTGCAGGTATTTGTTTGTTGTGAGATATATTCTCACTCTCTTTGCCCTCCTCAATATACAGGAAGTATAGACACTTGCAAATTGTATTTTTTAGACTCCTTTGCCGATATGAGGCGTTGGCAGGAGACTGAAAGGTGTGTGGAGGGAAGAGGCTTGTTCTGTCCTGCCTTCAGCCGCTTCTCCTAATCCACAGCAGTGCCCCTTTTAGACCAGTACCCATGGTGGGCCGACTTCACCCAGGGGGGCAGCACCTTTCTGGTCTCCCTTTTTCTCTTCTAACCTTTCCAAGTCCTCTCTTCCTTGGGCTACTCTCATGTGCCCAACATCTTTGTAAACAACTTCTGGTATTAAATCTCTTCCAGCTTGAAATAATTTAGTGCAGCACTGCCTGATAGGATGTTCTGAGATGACAGAAAAGTCCTACATGTGCTGATCAACACAGTGTCACCCAGCTGTATGGGGCAGTTGAGCTCTTGAAATTTTAATAACTTACATGTAAATAGGCACACAGGGTTAATGACTACTGTATTGGACAGCACAGATCTAGAATGATGTATTTTCGTGATGGGACACTCACTGAAAGACGTCATGGGAAACTGACCCTTCGAGATGGGACTCTGGGGATTATAACAGGACCTGAGTGGGCTTGAATTCAGTGATGACCTCATTGCCAGTGAAAAATGCAATACTGTGTCGGGGAAGAGCTTGAACCTCATGAAAGATGGCACGGACTCCAAGCTGGGTTGCTACAATGCCATAGGTGCTGAAGGTAGACAATAAGAATCAGTGGATCAGAAAAAGACAGCACAGCAAACACGAGGGTCAACAGCGTGGCAGGGCTGGTTTTCTTGTCCCCAGGTCCCGTGGGGGTGATGCGATGGCCCAAAAAGCAGCTGTGTGTGCAATGGAGTTGTGCTGTTGCTGGGACCCCTGGGCCAAGGGCTTAGCATCTTTTACAGCAAGCATTTCAGAAGCCAGTCTCCGCTCCTTGGAGAGTGAATAGCTGTACACTGCAGTCACCTACCTAATTGCCTTTGTGACTAATTACATAGATGACTCAGGGTCAGAGAATGGCTAGTCCTTGCAGTTTGGCTCATTCAACATGAATGTAAGGGGACACATGTAGCCCCTAGTGGACAGCATATCCTAACAACTAGTGGTCCCTGGCATGCAGTAGCAAAAGTTACTGAAACTGCACCTGTGAATACCTGGCATCAAATACTTACTGAAGGCAATTATTTGGGAGACCAAATGGCTGCTGGCATGGACTATTAAGGTGAGGATTGTGAACAAGGATTTTAAGGTGGGCTGGCCGTTTCTGACTGTGCTGAAGTTCTAAGCAAAAGAAAACTGCAAGCTCCGGTTTCAAAACTCTCAGTTCGAGGCATGTTCAGAGAACCAAAGAGCTTCTGTTAAGGATTTAAAATAATGTGTTTAACCTATTATAGTCGCGGGACTAATATAATTGAACATCAGACCCAAACTCTGATGCTGCAGGTGCAGAATTATAATGTAAGTAGAAATCACAGGTGTTCCAGGCTTCTTACACGCAAGTGAGGGCGTTGAATGGGAAGGAATGAGACCTTGGGATTTGGAATGGAGACATTTGGCTCAACTCAGGCAAATACAAGAATCTGGAATGAAGAAATCCCCTCGAGCTACAGAAAAATAAAAAAAGACACTTAAGGGTCTCTTTTCTATCTACTTTCTTGGAGTAGCATGGGAATGTGATGTCCTTTAAAAAAAACCAATCCCTGCATATGAGAGTGTATGCATGTTGTAAGAGAGAGGAAAACAGAGAGTGAGTGCGCATGTGCATAAAGGCACATTCACACCCCCCCATCCCCCCAGAAAGCCATTCAGAAAGCCTGTGTTTGAAGACAATGTAAAAAACCCCAAACTCTTTTCAAGTCTGATGAATCTAGGTGTCCCACCTCCTCCACATCACATTGGCTCTATGGTCCCGCTCTGCGTGCGATTATACTGAAGTCAGGCAAGGTCCATGAGGTAACACAAACTCTCAATCATAAATCTGTCATCTTTGGATGTATTCACAGCCTCTTGCCAAGCCTGATTCCAATCCTCCTCTTGGGGGCCCACATTTTCCTCTCCTATTGTTTCGTGTTTATTATTTGTTTATTGAAATACTCCACTTGCTGGGATAGTCTCCCAAGGAAGGAGAACATCCTGCTATTTTATTGTTGTTGGGATCCCAGGGGTAAGGAGGGTGGGAGAGCGAAAGATTCTGTGGTGCTATCTGGGGCCCCACACAACACCATGGAACTTCCCTGGAAACTGTGGGACTCCCCTTCACTGATAAGATGTCAATGCAGCAATAACACTTCAACACTCTACTCATCTGTCAGTAAAGCAACACATGAATCAGGGACCCTGCTCTTGACTGAGGGTCTCACAGTCTAGTGGTAAAGACAGAGAAGTATACGAGAGTTCTAATCCTGGGAGAACATGTAGTAGAAATAAGTGCAAGGTACCGCAGTTAAAAGGGCTTTAATAAAAAAGACAGGAGCCGGGCTCGGTGGCTCAGCCTGTAATCCCGCGCCTTTGGGAGGCTGAGGTGAGTGGATTGCCTGAGCCCGCGGATTCGAGACCTGCCTGGGCAGCTAGACCTCATCTCTACAATAAATCAAAAAATCAGCCGGGCATGGTAGCGCATGCCTGTAATTCCGGCTACTCGGAAGGCTGAGGCGGAAGGACCACCAGAGCCCAGCAGGTCGAGGCTGCGGTGGCCGGGAGCGGCCACTTCCCTCCAGTCTGGGCGACAGAGTGAGACCTCCAACTCAAAAAAAATAAAAATAAAAAAATAATAAAAAAATTAAAAAGACAGGGAATGGATGCTGGCAAGGATGTGGGGAAAGGGGAACCCATGTACATTGTTGTGCAAATTAGTCCACCCACTATGAAAAATTGTATGGAGCCAGGCACGGTGGCTTATGCCTGTAATCCCAGCACTTTAGGAGGAGGAGGTGAGAGGATTGCCGGAGCCCACTGGTTCTGAGACCAGCCTGGGCAGCTTGGTGAGACCTCGTCTCTATAATAATTTTTTAAAAAGAAGAAAGAGAAACTGTATGGAGGCTCCTCCAAAAACTAAAAGTTGAACTGCCATATGATCCAGCAATTTCACTGCTGGGTATATATCCACAAGAAAGGAATTCAATATATCAAATGCATACCTGCATCCCATGTTTACTGCAGCACATTCACAATAACCAAAATATGAAATCAACCTAAGTGCCCATCAATGGATGAATGGACAGAGAATATGTAGTGTATATACACAATGGAATATTATTCAGTCATAAAAAGGAATGAAATCTGTCATTTGCAGCAACATGGATGGAACTGGAGGATATTATGCTATATGAAATAAGCCAGGCAGAAAGACAAATATTTTAATGTTCTCATTCATATGTGGGAGCTAAAAAAGTGGACCTCATGAAGATGGAGAGTAGACTTGTAGTTACCAGAGACTGGGAAGGGTGGAGGGGCAGAGGGAGAATAAAGAGAAGTTGATTGATGGGTACAAACATACAGTTTGACAGAGAAAATAAGATCTAGTGTTTAATAGATCAGTAGGATGACTATAGTTTACAATAATCCATTGTATATTTCAAAATAGCTAGAATAAAATAGTTTAAATGTTTCTAGGATAAAGAAAGGACACATATTTAAGAAGATGGATATCCCAATTACACTGATTTAATCTTCAAAAATCATAGGAATGTATTAAATTATCATATGTGCCCTGAAAATATGTACATCTATTCTGTGTCAATAAAATAATAATTTTTTTTTTTGAGTCAGAGTCTCACTGTCATCCAGAATGGAGTACAGTGGCATGCTCACAGCCACCACAGCCTCGACCTGCAGGGCTCAGGCAATCCTTCTGCCTCAGTTTTCCAAGTAGCTGGAACCACAGGCATGCACCACAATACCTGGCTAATTATTTTTATTTACTGTAGAGAAGAGGTCTCACCAAGTGCTGGGATTACAGGTATGAGCTACCACCTCCTGCTAAAAAAAATTTTTTTAAGTGCTGATAAAGTTTTTTTAAAAAGAGAAATAAGTGCAAGGTGCTTTGGGATCACTTGAGCTGTGGGTAGGAGATGGAGAAAGAGGAGGTGCTGACCTGAACTGCATCCCAATTGGTGAGAACAGAGGTGGAGCTGGCATTGACCCTGGCAGAGGAAGTAGCCTTGGTAGAGCTCGGAGTGGGGAGACAGTGGGGTCTGTTCAGGAACAGCAGATCATCCCAAGTGACAGTGGCTGGAGTTTGAGGGGAAGGTGATAAAAGGCTAGGCTGTACCCCCATTTTACAGGTATGAAAAATGGCATTCAAAGAGAGGCAAAGTGCATTGCCTCAGGTCACACTGCTAGTAAGAGGGAAAGCTGGGATGGGAACCTGAATCTGACACAGCCAAAATCCTCAGTGCTGTGTGAATCAAACTCCCATACTGAGTTGAGGATTCAAACCCCAAAAATGAGGCTCATTCTTGGTGGTTGTTGGAGTTGTTCATCTTGAGCCATCAAATCCTTCAGTAGGGAAGGCAAGATGCCTCTAGTGCCCTCTAGGGCTAGCGCAGTGGGTATCCTGGCAGAAATCATTGTCTTGCTGGGTCTCCTGACACCAACTAGGCATGGATAACTGTTCCTGTAGGATTAAGGTCTGGTAAATTAAAATGCAGAATCACAGTTACAGAATAGTAATTATGAACTGTTTTTAGCGCTCATGCTTTTCAGCTTTACAGGCTGGGGCCAAGCCCAGGAACCTTTGCTGGAGACCTCAACCTGCCACCCATGACCTCTGGCAGTAATTATATACAAGTATAAGCAGCTATCACTTACTAAGCACCAAAGACTTTACATACATCCTCTAATTTAACTTTATAACCATCCAACAAATCAGTTAATCCTATACCCATTTTACAGATTAGGAAATTGAGGCCCCAGGAGATTTGTGACTTGACTAAGTTCAAACTGCTAGTAAGAGTTAATACAATAGTTAACAAATACTTGATGCTTACTATATGCCAGGTTCCATGCTATAATGAACTCTGTTGGTTGCCTATCCAACATCCATCCTTCCAGCTATCAATCCCTAAATAAAAGAGACTCTATCTCCAGTATGATTGACCAAGTCAACTATAGCAATCCCATTCCTCGATATAAGTGATTAGATTAAAGGCGAATTTGTTACCAAGCTCTGGTCAAAGATATGAGAGGGAACATCAGTGAGGAGTTTCTGGGAAAAGTTCCTACTCTTAGAAAGACACAAAGAAGAGACAATCCCTTCCTGTTGTTGCATATTATAGGGTCTGGATGTGATGTCTGGAACTGTGGCACCCATCTTATGACCACAAGGAAGGCCAGTCTAGGAAAGACTACAGACTGAGGCTGGAAGAGGTGGTTTTTTTTTTTTTGCTTTTTTTTTTTGAGTCAGAGTGTCATTCTGTTGTCCAAGCTGGAGTGCAGTGGCATGCTCACAGCTATTGCAACCTTGACCTGCTGGGCTCAGGTGCTCCTTCTGCCTCAACCTTCCAAGTAGCTGGGACTACAGGTGTGCACCACCATGCCTGGCTAATTTATTTTCAATTTATTGTAGAGACAAGGTCTTGCCATGTTGCCCAGGTTGGCCTCAAACTTCTGGGCTCAGGCAATCCTCTTGCCTTGGCCTCCCAAAATGCTGGGATTACAAGCGTGAGCAACTGCACCCAGCATGAAGAATATTAAAATGAAAAGAACCTGGTCCTTGATGACTTAATCAATCCAGAAACTTCCTTGCTCCTGGACTTTTTGTTATATGATATATTACATGTTCCTTATTGTTTGAGCCACTTTGAGTTTTTGTTACTTGTCAAATAAAGACATCCTAGCTGATACATGTGTATTTTCTAATTTGTCACTACAAATCAGTGAAGACAGTGTTATTGTCCCTGTTTTATATATTAGAAAATAAAGGCTCAGAGAAGTTGTGTAACTTTCCCAAAATCTCAGAGATGGGAAATTTGGACCTAGTTCTGCTTAACTCCAGAGTGATTAACTACATCATACTAAGCAAAACAATGAAAATTGAACCTGATCTAGCTGGCACCAAAGACCATGCTCTTTCTTTCACATTTTATTTGGTCCCAATTTCTGGGGTGAAATTCCAAGAAGCTTGAATCTATAATGTATGGTACTTAAAATATGATGTCACCTACCTCCCATGAAGATGAGGTAGGACAGCCTCACGATGCAGGGGAGGATGGTTGCAAGTGACACATGAGTTGGCTTGGCCTTGGTCCCCTGCTACCAGGAGACTGGGGCTTTCTTGCTACTGGGACTTGAGAACATTTGGTGAAAAGAACAGCTTGGTCCTCAATGAAACACAGCTGGACTGATGCCTCCGTGCATGAAATTCCTCTCTTGCTCCAGGTATTTAGTCCCACCTGGATGAGCCTAATCACTTTTCCACCCGCCATAGTGGGAAATTACTTGGCATCATCCCCTGGCAGGAATGTCAGGCAGAGATTCCTATCATCAAACGCTGGATTGGACAAAATGACAACTAAGAACCATTTCCAGGGATGGGCAGTAGCAGGACACCACCAGGGAAGGTGGTGGAGGGTACAATTCATCAAAAGAGTACCTTATCTCTAACTAGATGAAGTAGGGACTAAAGTCAGGTCCAAACTTTATATACCTAATCCTATACAATGACCATTTGTATACCTAATCCTGAACTGTACTCCATATCTTTAAAATAAATAAGTAAATAGTCATTGCCTTGCTGAAGAGTTGAGGATTACATTAGAGGTACCAGGAAGATTTTTTTCAAATCTACCTAACTATATGGCAAGAAGAGGGAACACAATCAAGTCAAATAAATATTGCTGAGCCTCATGCTTTCACCAGGCCCTGTCCTGGAACAGTGATATTGATGAGTAGTCCATAACCCTTGTTGTCTAAGCTTAGTCTAACATAAAGGCTAAGGCATGTGGCCATGTAATTAAGTAGATGACACCCAGGGTTTAAAAGGAAAACACAATGTGTGGCAGATACCTCAAGCAAGAAGAGGTGACATATGATTGGAGTCATTAGGGACATCGACAGATGGCTTGAGATGAAATTTGTAGAATTTCCAGCTTTAGAAAGCCGGAAATGAGCAGGAAGGGAGAGAAAAACTGAAGTTAAAAAATAGCAATTGTCAGCCGGGCTCGGTGGCTCAGACTGTAATCCTGCGCCTTTGGGAGGCTGAGGTGAGTGGATTGCCTGAGCCCGCCGGTATGAGACCCGCCTGGGGAACTTGGTGAGACCTCATCTCCACAATAAATCAAAAAATTAGCTGGGCGTGGTAGCGTGCGCCTGTAGTTCCAGCTACTTGGAAGGCTGAGGCGGAAGGATCGCTGGATCCCAGCAGGTCGAGGCTGCAGTGGCTGGGAGCGGCAACTGCACTCCCTCTGGGCGACAGAGTGAGACTCCAACTCAAAAAAAAAAAAAAAAGCAATTTTCTTTTAAGCAGGGCACGGTGACTCACACTTGCAATCCCAGCACTTTGGGAGGCGGAGATGAGAGGATTGTCTGAGTCCAGGGGTTCAAGAGCAGCCTGGGCAAATTGGCAAGACCTCGTCTCTACAATAAATAAAAAAATTAGCCGGGTGTGGTGGCACACGCCTGTACTTCCAGCTACTTGGAAATCTGAGGCAGAAGAACCACCTGAACCCAGCAGGTTGAGGCTGCGGTGGCCGTGAGCATGCCTTGCCCCCCACCAAAAAATTGTCATTTTTGCAGAGGATGCTAAGTGTCATTCTGGCTGGAGTAATTGTTATGTATAGTGGGAGATAGGCCTAGAAAAAAGCATTTTGGGGTCATGCTGGGCAAGGTCTGCCATGCCAGGGCAGATAACATGGTTTGAACTTGGTAGGAAATGACGAGACAATGGAGGTTTTTTATCAGAAACATGACATACTTAGCATTATACTTTAATGTCCAGTAATTCTGCAGGTACAAGCAGAATCGATGTGGGAAAAAAATGGGAGCAGAGAGATCATGTGAAGACACAGGGATCTCCTTTCCCTGACAGCATAATGAAGCCCTGTTTTTGTTTTTGTTTTTAATTTTTAAATTTTTTTTATTTTTTGAGCTGGAGTCTCACTCTGTCACCCAGACTGGAGTGCAGTGGCCGCTCCCGACCACCACAGCCTCGACCTGCTGGGCTCTGGTGATCCTTCCGCCTCAGCCTTCCAAGTAGCCGGAATTACAGGCATGTACTACCACACCCAGCTGATTTTTTGATTTATTGTAGAGATGAGGTCTCGCTGCCCAGGTGGGTCTCGAACCCATGGGCTCAGGCAATCCACTCACCTCAGCCTCCCAAAGGCGCGGGATTACAGGCTGAGCCACCAAGCCCGGCTTAAGCCCTGTTTCTAAGACTAGCAGAGCCCCAGCATCTGGCTTCCTGCAGAAAGACAGCTTCAGTGGCCTGGGAAACGCACATCCCACTCCAAGGGTTCCCACCCGACTGGGGGCTCATACATGTCATAGTGTACATAGCAGAGGCGCTGACAGAGCCAGAGAACCAGGATCAGTTACACAGGGAGAGGAGGTAGGACTGCCAAAGTGAGCTGCAGGGAATCAACACCGAAGACAGGAGGTCCCCAGGGAGCCCAAGGCAGCCTCCTTTCATCAGCTACATGGTGCTCAGAAGCTCTGGGCAGGCTGGGGGCTTAGATACTTGGAAGTACACTGCAGTCCCAGGATGTGAGGGTGGGGCAGTGGGGAGCAGGGGTAGGGGGATCCGAAGGATCCAGTAACCCTCTCACTGCAAAATGAAGCCAGTTCTGCATGATTACAGGGAGTGGCTCTGTCTTTTGGCCCTAACTCAGGAGTGGGGGTAGCACTGTACCTCCTCAGTGCTGTTAGCGGCTGCAGAGAACTCCTGCCATTAGCTGCTTATGGTCCCTGACAATTCCTTTTTGGGGTCTTTCAATTTCTTTCTACTTGATTCATCGCTTATTTGAGACTCAGAGTCAGTGTTGGCCTCTCTTCCGCAAGCTCTGGCCAGACATGTACATGTCGCCTACACCTTCCTTAAGACTAGCACGCCCGGCACATTCCTTCGTGATGGTCTGTGAGCATCGCAAGATTTTATGAAAGTGAGATGACCCTGTGAAGTCATCGCTCTTTACATAGCAAATCCTGCAGGTAACATAAACAAGCAACGGGAAATGGGCGTAAGAGAAAGTTGCAGTCTCCCCAAGGACACACTTCATTTTTTTATTTCCACAAAGAAACATGCTGTTCCCCATTTTCTGGAATGCCTGGCTCTTGTGGTCTAGCCTCCATCTCCCTGCTTTTCACAGAAATACTGGTACTAAGAAATATTCCTCCCCTAAAGAAAAACAGGAATGCAAGTATGATGACAGAAGGGTGTGGTGGAGACTAGTGGGTTACAAAACACAGACAGCATTTAAGAAGGACAAACAGCACAGCTCACATGGGAGTGAGTGGGAGCGTCGTATGGCCAAACCGTCTCATTTTTCTACAGAAGCCAAAGATTCAGAATTATCTGTGAAATCTCCCAATTATTAAATGTTGGCAAAATAAGTGAAAAAAACTATATGGGGCAAACACAGCACATCTCTGGGCCAAAGCATCCTCATAACGTGCAAGCCCTGGCCTACAGGATCAAATCTAAGTTCCTTAGCCTGGTACTTAAGTCTTGCATGACCTGACATTTGCTCATTTCCCTCCACTTCCCAGGTGTGCTTTTCCGTTCTTCTCACCATACCAGCCTGCCTGTGGTCCCCAAATCCCGAACTCTGTGATCTTCATAACTCTGCATTGTTGGTCTCTGTCTAGAATGTATGTCCTCTTTCTCTGCCTGAGTCTCCTAGGCAGTTTTTCTTTGTTGTTGTTATTGTTTGAGTTGAGGTCTTACTCTGTCGCCCAGGCTGGAGTGCAGTGGCATGATTATGGCTTCCTGCAGCCTCTATTTTCTGGGTTCGGGCGATCTTTCTGCCTCAAACTCCCAAGTAGCTGGGACTACAGGTGCACACCACCATCCAGCTAATTGTTTTACTTTTTGTAGAGACAAGGGCTATGTTGCCTAGGCTGGTCTCAAACTCCTGGGCTCAGGCAATCCTCCTGCCTCAGTCTCCCAAAGTGCTGGGGTTATAGGCATGAGTGACCGTGCCCTGGCCCCCTATGCAATTTTTCATGACTCAGATCAAGCTACACTTCCTTCTGTCAGTCACATTTCTTTTTCTAATATTAGGTGCTCTTCATTCTTTCTGTGCTCTCACAATACCCTGAAAATTTCAACCAGACTTCTTATCATACTGTCTTGGAATTGCTGGTTACCTTGTCTGTAGTTTACTAGCCTGAGAACTCTCTGAGGCTAGGGAGTCTCTGACCTGAAAACAAAGGGCAGGGGATGAGAAATATGCCAAGAAAGTAACATAATGAAAATGAAGCCGGGCTCGGTGGCTCAGCCTGTAATCCCGCGCCTTTGGGAGGTTGAGGTGAATGGATTGCCTGAGCTCGCAGGTTCGAGACCCACCTGGGCAAGTTGGTGAGACCTCATCTCTACAATAAATCAAAAATCAGCTGGGCGTGGTAGTGCATGCCTGTAATTCCGGCTACTCGGAAGGCTGAGGCGGAAGGATCGCTGGAGCCCAGCAGGTTGAGGCTGCGGTGGCCGGGAGTGGCCACTGCACTCCAGTCTGGGTGACAGAGTGAGACTCTGACTCAAAAAAAAAAAAAAAAAAGAAAATGAAAATGCAAACAAGATAGACAGCCAGAAGCCTTAACATTTCAAATAATAGGTCTAAGAGGTGATAGCAGGTTATAAACAGAAGTCAAGCCCAGGATAGGAACCAGGATGATTAAAACAGTCTTGGAGGTGGAATGTGGTGAATGGGTTAAGATACAAGCTGAAAATGGGGTGAGGGTATCTGGAGCCCGATTTTACAGGGTCTTGAGTGTGACAGGTACAGAGATGGGTCTCACTGCTTAGTTCTAAGTTCCACTACCAGCTTGACAGTCTGATACGTTTGTCTTCTCTGTTTCTAGGATCCATTCTCTCAGGAAACATCCACTGCGCTTCTACTCCAGGCCAGGCACTCACTGTTAGGCCCCATAAATACAGAGGGGAATCTGATATGACCCCTGTGCTGGTGGAGGAAATGGACACATAAATCAAGAATGACAATAAAATTAAATAAATGCTGTAGCAGGGAAGGGCTCCTGACCTATTCAGGCCCAGAAATGGTCATTTCCTTGAAGTTACACAGTTAGAGAGGAGCAGAGCCAGGATCAGAACCAGGACTGTCAGACTTAAAAGTCTAGTCTTTTTCTCCTGTAGAAAATTGGGAGAAGACAGAAACGACTCTGGTTATGGAGAAAATTTCTGTGTCAGTTTGGTTAAACTGCAACTGTATGTTTCTAGGTTACAGTTGGTTAAGAGTGATAGTTGCTCGAGATGTGGGAGTGGAAGTGAATGAGCAGCCATTGCTCTCTGAGGATCATAGTAGTTCGTGACAGCAACAACAGGCAGGAGGTGCCAGCAGGTTCTGGCTTATCCTCCCTTTCCTCCTCCACATCCAGCTCTTCCCAACTGCTGGTCCTGCTGACCAATAATAGCTCCAAGCCCATCCCAGACAGCTGGCTGTGGACTCACGGGCTTCTGGAAGAATAAACTGTTAACCTTGCTAACCTTCCTCTATGAAGCCTAGCTCAGTGCTTAGTAAATGTTAATGGTCTGCCTTAAACATTCTTTAACATCTCTCTATGGTTCCTTTCCCTCACTCTACCACTACTATATCAGATATAATTGTCTTCCGCTGTTCCATAGTGCCTTGTTTCTGCCTCTCCATCAGCTCCCCTCTGCAGCCCATTGAGGGCAGCTGGGTGTGCTCAGTTTCTTCTGGGCTTGACTAGTTGGTGACCTCAAAGATCCCTGCTTCTCTCCACTCTCAGAGTGGCACTTCCTCTACTACTCCCACACCTGTATTAGTTCAAATTCCTATAATAAATCCCTTACCTGTTGACTCATGGTAGTTCTGCTTCCTTAGTTGAACACACTGAAACACTGTACTTTTCCCAAGGAAGAAAGCAATTGAAGGCTGGGAGTGGTGGCTCAAGTCTGTAATCCCAGCACTCTGGGAGGCCGAGGCAAGAGGATTGCCTGAGTCCAGGGGTTCGAGACCAGCCTGGGCAACTTGGCGAGACCTCATCTCTACAATAATTTTTTTAAAAAAGTAGCTGGACTTGGTGGCGTGCACCTGTAGATCCAGCTACTTGGAAGGCTGAGGCGGAAGGATCACTTGAACTCAGCAGGTTGGGGCTGTGGTGGCCAGGAGCATGCCACTGCACTCCAACCTGGGTGAGAGTGAGAATCCAACTCAAAAAAAAAAAAAAAGTAACTGAGTAGACAGAACAATGGACTAAGGTAAGAAGTCTAGCCTCCCCAAAGTCTCCATAACTCCAGTGACCTGCATTTGGTAGCTCAAAAAATCTTTGTTGACTTGGATTGAATTTTTAGGTTGCTTCCAGCTCTTCACTGGTACAGATAGTACTGCAAAGAATCGTTTCTGGGAAAGCTCTTGTTTGTTTATTTTGTTTTGTTTTGTTATTGCTTCTGTTTCTTTTCCTAAGAGCAATTCAAGGGTGTACAGTCCTTTCTGGCTCAGACTCTGAAGTTTTGACCCAGGACAATATCCATTGTGTCAGCTTTTTGTACTCTTCATCTCCTGGGGTGTGATAGATTTTCCTCTGGCTTCAGTTTTCCTCTCATTCCCTCATCTTCTGTCATTTGCAAAAACAGAGAAAAACCTCACTCTTGTGCATTTTCTACAAAGGAAGTATTTCACACTCTAATCAGATCATCCAAAAAAAGATATATTGGGTTACCCTTATGGGACTGTTCCTCGGGTCCAGCTGGGCTGGAAGTGGGAGAAACCAAGACATCTGGAAGTTGATGCTCTGCTTACTTGGGCTGGATGGACAGCAATCAACTCTGAAACACTTAATTGCAGGGATATTTCCTCCTTGCTACTTCAACCATTCAGCACTTGCTGGGAGAGGACATGTTACATGCTCACCCTGCCTCCTGGAATGCTGGATTAAGTGTTATATTTCAATTAGACAATCATTTATGGAATGTCTGTCCTACACTAGTCCTGGCGCTAGTTGCTGGAGATTGTGCCCTGGAGGCCTTTTCAGCTGGGGGGAGGGAAACACAATGAGTTATGGCACAGTCGACATATAAGTGCTAGAAAAGAAGCATAAGCAAGGCACTATGGAACAGCAGAGGGGTGATTACATCTGATAAAGTAGTGGTAGAGTGGGCGGAAGAAACCTAAGAGAGATGTTAAAGAAGAGAAATGTTAAAGAATGTTTAAGGCAGAGGGAGTGAACATTTATTAAGCGCTGAGCTGGGTTTCACAGAGGAAGGTGAATAAGGCTAACAGTCATTGCTTGATCATCTAACCTGTGTCAGTCACTGAGCCTGGGGGTTCACATGCTTCACCAAAAACCCATCTGGAGGAAGTTGAGGCACAAATAGGTGATGTAACTTTTTCAAGACCTTGAAAGCAGTAGACTCCGGATTCAAATCTAGATTTCTCTAGCTTCCAAGAACATTCCCTGCCTCCATTTGTGCTCGGAGATTTATTTTCAAAAGACAACGAGATGGACTAAGAAACGATTTTGATAGACTTTGAAGGGAACAGGAGGGATGGGCGGAGAAGACTCAGAGAGTTCAGCCACAGGGCAGGTGTGAAGGTGCGAGGTCTCTTGAGGCACCGTAGGCAGTTGTGTGCGACTGTGGAGACAATGGCACACATTCATACTGCTGTCTTCTTGGATTTAATATGGCAGTCGCTTGTTCAACATTGCTGGGGGATTCAGAGCTCACAATGCCTCGGTCCTTTCTTTCAAGGAGTCTCCAATCTAACTGTAATCCAGTGAGATTAACTGCTGCCACCACCACTTGCCTTGTATTGCTTCAACACAGGGGTGTGTGTGTGTGTGTGTGTGTGTGTGTGTGTGTGCGTGTGTGTGCGCGCGCGTATGTGTGTGTGTACGCACAGATGTGCATATACTCATATAAGTATTATCTGGACCATTTCCTTCAACAATTATGTCTCAACACATATACCCCCTGGGCTCTCCATGTGTTCCTTTATTACCTCTGCCTTCAGCAAGGCTTGTATTTAAATTGCTAGCCTTGAAGCAACATATTTAAAGCCCAGCATCTCAACAAGTGTCCTTTCAACCCGAGAGAAACCTGACTTGATCTTCCACTAGCTCACTAGAAAATAATGATCAACTCTGGGGTTGCAAAGAAAAGATCTTAATTGGAACTGACAAGAAAGTGGACACCTTCTACTATTCCTCTGCAGACTTCACAAGTGCTCAACACTTCTTGAAAGAGAATATGGTTCCAAGCCTTTCATTCAGCTGGCCGGAGCAGAGTTTTTAAAAATGCATTTCATCTCTGGCAAATCACAGCAGAATGTCATAAAACAGCTGGAAACTCTCTGAGGTGAAGACAAGTTGGATATTATGTTTGGATTTATAGCCCCCTCCCCCATGATAGCTGATTTTCATTTCTGGCAGGGTTATTATTTCCATCTTTATAAAATATGTTGGATCTCACCTTGGATAATTACTGATTATCATCAGCTCCTCACCTAAGGCATCTTAGCACTCAAGTGAGTCTTCGAAAAAAGGGTTTTTTTTCCCCCTCAAAAATGAATTGGGGAAAACTCAATGTGTGAGACTATATCATTATATTTTCATTTGCAAATCCCTTTAGTTTTCAAATGATCAAGTCATTCATCAGTGTCAAATCACCATCCAGAGCACAAACAGTATTTTTGCCACTTGGGTTCCAAATGGCAGTAACTTGTGTTATTAAGTCTGGTGTTTCATGAGGTACTACGATGATCATAGACCCAGAAACTTTTAGGGCATAGATAAGAGCTCAGTAACCATCTAAGGTTTTTATCCAAGGGTGTACTCACAGTCTTTTAAAATGTAATTGCTGGGCATGTTGGCTCAAACCTGTAACCCCAGCACTTTGAGAGGCTGAGGTGGGAGGGTTGTTTGAGCCCAGTAGTTTGAGACTAGCCTGGGCAACATAGAGAGACATCATCTCTACAACAAAATAAAAAAATTAGCTGGGTGTCATGGCACATGCCTGTACTCCCAGCTACTTGGGAGGCTGATGCAGGAGGATCCCTTGAGCCCCGGAGTTGGAGGCTGAAGTAACTGTGATCACACCACTGCACTCCAACCTGGGCAACAGAGGGAGACCCTGTCTCAGACTAGATAAAATAAAATAAAATTTAACAGAGTTCTCTAAGTTATTCTGACAAGCACTTTCATTAAGGACCACTAAGAATCTAACAACCCTCATTTTGCTTTTTGAGGTTGCTATTCTGTAAGTCCTTTTATGTCTTCATACCTTTGTTTTTCCTATTTTCTCTGCCTTGATATCCTTGATACTCTCTCTTCACTCCTTTGCCTGGTAAAACCCCATTCACCCTAGCAAATGCTACCTATTCACCCTAGTGCAAATGCTATCTCTGCTATGAAGCCTACTGTAATGGAAAGAATCCTTCTTTTCTCTCTACTCCCATAAGATGTCTTGAGCACCTTCACGAACATCCTGTGCTATCACCTTCTTCTACAGAATACAGAGCTATCAGCTTGTCTGTCTTCTCCACTCAACTGGAAGCTCTAGGAGAATAAAGGTTGTAACTTATTCATCTTCATATCTTCAGGGGGCTCACTAAGCCCACCCTCATACCCACTCCATGAATGTATGAGGAAGTTGACACCCAAAGAAGTGAAGGGACTTTCCTATGGTGTGTTTAACTTAGCCAGATCTGGGCTTCCACTGCATTTATTCAGTAAGTTGCTTATAAAGAAAGATGTGCAAAGATGTGAAGGAGAAGGACCAAGAAGGCCATGATATTAGTTCTTTATTTGTGTGAATCAGCGTCTTATTCTGTGGCCCAGGTTGGAGTGCAGTGGCACAATCACGGCTCACTGAAGTCTTGATCTCCTGAGCTCAGGTGATCCTTTTGTCTCAGCCTCCCTGGAGGGTAGGATTATAGGCGTGTACCACCATGCCCAGCTAACATTTTTTATTTTTTGTAGAGACCAGGTCTCGGTATGTTGCCTAGGCTGGTCTCAAACTCCTGGGCTCAAGCAATCCTCCTACCTTGGTCTCCCAAAGTGCTGGGATTACAGGTGTAAGCCATTGTGCCCAGCTGAAGTATACTTAATAAGATAGAGTTTGCAAAGTGCATTATTAAATTATACCAATAATATAAATATCTAAAATGAAACTTAGAAAATAGAAAGATCCATAATATGTTAACCTTTGGATATATTTTCTTCCCTTTTTTTTGAAATTCACATGATTATGCTTATTATAAGTGTTTCCTTGATGTCAATTATGTGTAATTTTTATTTAAATGATTACATACTGAGTAGATGCTTAGGATATGTAAATACTTTCCTATTACAAGATAATTAGGTTGTCTTCAAGTTTTTGATAGTATTAAAATTAAAACCCTTGTAAAGATAACTTTTTCTGTATTCCCTCAAGTGGGAATCCTATATCACAAGTATAGGAGAGGAAAAATATATTTTCCTTCTACCCCTCTAAGTTCTTGGCTGAGAACTTGGTAACAAAAGACAGATTAGCAAAAGAAAAGCAAACAAATTTATTTAATGCAAGTTTTATGTGACACAGGAACATTTATAAGGAAATGAAGACCCAAATAAATGGTTAAGCTGAAGCACTTTTATGCTAGGTTTGATGATGAGTGGAAAGTTGTAGAAAAATATGATAGGACAAAGGGGATGTGAGCTAAGGGTAATAAATTGGGTGAAACTTAGCAAGGCCTGTTCAGATGCTTCTTGGTGTTCTTCCATCTTGGAGAAGAGGATGTTAGTGATAGCCTCTCTCACAAGAGGGTTTTAAGACCAGCTTCAGGGAGAAGGGCGCAAGAGAGTCAGAGGGATCTTCTGCCTACACCTGCCATTTTCTCACTGTTAAGTTAAAGGTCTCAGTGGAACCTCCAAAAGTGTTAGGTTAAAAATATATCCCAGTGGGGCCTCCAGATGTTAGGTGAGGTCTGACAGGGGTGTATATACAATCCCGTGCCACACAAAAGATGCAAAGAATTGCAAAGCAGTTAGATTGGAAAATATAGTTTATTTAGAGGAGAGACAGGACATGAGAGAGAGAAAGACAGAGAGAGAGAGAGAGAGAGAGAGACAGACAGACAGACAGACAGATGGACAGAGGAGATTCACCTTACCAAGGCAGGGGAGGGGGCCAAAGCTAAGAAAACATGGTGGCCACAGCTCAAAGAGCACATGGCCAGACCATAGCTTAGTAGACCAATGGCGACTGCAGTTTGAAGTTGAATGCCTTTTAATCTAACCCTTCCCTTTGATGGGGGGAGGTCGTTAAGGTGATTGGGTGGTGGTCTGTTCCACATGTCACAGAAGGCAGGTAAGCACAGGTACTGAGGCAAGTAATAGACCACTGGCAGATGGGAGGGCCAGTTACTGCTGCCAGGGTGATGGGGTTTGTGTGTGTCATGAAGGACTGATTAGGTTAATTTGTTTACAAAACAAGCTGGGGAGAGGGTTGTAAAGCAGTTATCAAAAGCTATCTCTGAGGTTCTGTCCTTGGCTAGTGGATTAGAGATTAGAGAGTAAATTAAAGTGAAAAATATGACAAAGCTAAGCAATGTTAAAATGGCTGCTCATATTGACTCCAAGTTATGACCTTGCATATTCCTTCAGCTTAAAATATTCACTATGCCAAAATGTCATTATTTTGGGGTAGCAAGCTCTGAACATAGAAGGGTATGAACATTTTAAGGACCAAGAAGGCCATGATATTAGTTCTTTTTTTGTGAATCAGGGTCTCACTCTGTCACCCAGGCTGGAGGGCAGTGGTATAATCACAGTTTACCACAGCCTCAGCTTCCTGGGCTTGGACGAACCTCTGGCCTCAGCCTCTCCAGTAGCTAGAACTAGAAGTGCATACTACCACTTATATTGCCCAGGCTGGTCTCAAACTCCTGGGCTCAAACAATCCTTCTGCTTCGACCTCCAAAGTGATGAGATTATAGGCATGAACCACTGTGCCCAGGTGTGATTTGGTTTTTTAAGAGACAGGGTCTCGCTCTGTTACCCAGGTTGGAGTGTAGTGGCCACTCAGAGGCACAATCATCACACACTACAGGCCTGAAATCTTGAGCTCAAGCTATCCTCTCACCTCAGCCTCTGGAGTAGCTGAGGCTACAGGAATGAAGCACCTCACTGGCTCAGGCAGCATGATTTTAATTTGCCTTTCTCTAAGGGCTAATTGTGTTCTGCACGTTTTCATGTGCTTATTTGCCATCTGTATATACTCTTTGGTGAAGTGTCTTTTCAAGGCTTTTGCCCATGTTTAAATTGGGTTATTTATTATTATTATTATTATTATTTGAATACAAGTCTTTTGTCAGATACGTATTTTGCAAGTATTTTTGTCCCAGGCTGTAGTTTGCCTTTTCCTTCTTTTAACAGTGTCTTTCACACAGCATTGCCTTTGCTTTGTTAGAAAAAAAAAATCATGGTCGGATGCGGCAGCTCACACCTATAATTCCAATATTTTGGGAAGCCAAGGTGAGAGGATTGCCTGAGCCCACGGGTTCAAGACCAGCTTGGACAACTTGGCGAGACCTCATCTCAACAATAAATCAAAAACTTAGCTGGAGCCGGGCTCGGTGGCTCAGCCTGTAATCCCGCGCTTTGGGAGGTTGAGGTGAGTGGATTGCCTGAGCCTGCAGGTTCGAGACCCACCTGGGCAACTTGAAGAGACCTCATCTCCACAATAAATCAAAAAAATTAGACGAGTGTGGTAGCGCACACCTGTAGTTCCAGCTACTTGGAAGGCTGAGGCGGAAGGATCTCCGGAGCCCAGCAGGTCGAGGCTGCGGTGGCTGGGAGCGGTCACTGCACTCCAGTCTGGGTGACAGAGTGAGACTCCAACTCAAAAAACCAAAACAAAACAAAACACTTAGCCGGGCATAGTGGCATGTGCCTAGTTCCAGCTATTTGGAAGGCTGAGGTAGAAGGATCACCAGAGCCCAGCAGGTCGAAGCTGCAGTGGCTGTGAATGTGCCACTGCATGCCACCCTGGGTAACAGAGTGAGACTCCAACTAAAAAATAAAACAAAACAAAAAATCACCTGACTAGAGACTTCCACTTATAGAAATATGGCATATATTTACTTTTTCCTATTTTTCCTGCTAGGTACAGCTAAAAACCCTGGACATTATATGTCAAACATTACAAATAACGCAAACATAAGAAGACTGAAAGGTGGCAAGAAGAAGGCAGACAAGCTAAGGACTAAGGACCCAAAGAATACATGGTGGTGAGTTCCCTCAATTTTCTTTCCTATATCCCAGATACTGAAGAAGCTGGCAATCCAGAAATTCCAATGGGCACATATTTAAAAACAAACAAACAACAAAACCCCGAGAAAAGCCTGCTCTCTCTAATCAAAGGACCAGGAATGGAGCAGCTTTGCAAGACAGAAAACTTTTAGACAACAACTACTCTACTCCAGTCAGATGATAAACTACATCCCCGCCCCCAAAGGCTAGAGAGCTTAGACTTTTATCCTTGCCAGCTTCCAATGAGACTACCCAACTCCCTCCCCTCCTCCTGAGTTCATGTCAGAGAAGATGGAGTGGGAATCTTGGAATTGAATCCTCCATGGGCAGTAACAAGGCCGTCTCCTAATACATCCCCTTCAGCTTACCAGTGGGAAATTCCACATACACCTGGTGGTAATGAGGTTCCCTTCCCTTCTCTGGGGGGATGGTGTCAGACAAGTCCTAGTGGAAGGCTTGGACTCTCACCTCCAATGTGTTATGCTGAGGCCCTGCCCCCTCCCAGCTAAACTGAAATGCATGTCCCCAAATTCTAATGTTTATTCTTGTGAAATGCCATTGCTATTTCTTTCTCTGCTTTGAATGCCTTTTCCTCCTTTTCTGTTGAAGTCCTATCTTTTTTTTTGGAGTTGGAGTCTCACTCTGTCGCCCAGACTGGAGTGCAGTGGCCGCTTCCGGCCACCACAGCCTCGACCTGCTGGGCTCCAGTGATCCTTCCGCCTCAGCCTTCCAAGTAGCTGGAACTACAGGCATGATCTACCACGCCCAGCTAATTTTTTTGATTTGTAGAGATGAGGTCTTGCCAAGTTGCCCAGGTGGGTCTCGAACCCGCAGACTCAGGCAATCCACTCACCTCAGCTTCCCAAAGCGCGGGATTACAGGTTGAGCCATCAAGCCCGGCTGAAGTCCTATTTTTTAAGGCCCTGCTTAAATGCTGTCTTCTTGGTGACTTTTCCTTACTCGCTCCCAGGAACAATAAATGACTCCTTAGTGCTTTCTCACCGCTTCAAAATACCATTAACACCATATTGCATGGCAATTTTTTGCTTATTGTATCTGTCTCCCCCACTAGATCATGAATTTCTGGAGGACAGTGATCATGTTTACACATGTTTCTCCAGTACCTGATATAGGAACTCACCCACAGTAAGTACTAATTGATGAATAAATGAACTTTACTATACGTGTGAATTTATTATATATATGAATTTTTATATGTAAATTCTTTATTGTTTAAATAAAATCATTTTTAGAGAGAAAAGATGTATCAAGCCTTTAGAATTACTCTCATGCTACCGGGCACGCTGGCTCACACCTGTAATCCCAGCACTTGGGAAGCGGAGACATGAGGCTTGCCTGAGCCCAGGAATTCAAGACCAGCCTGGGAAACTTGGCAGAATCTTGTCTCTATAATAAATCAAAAAATTAGTCAGGTGTGGTGGTGTGTGCTTGTGGTTCCAGTTACATGGAAGGATCTCCTGAGCCCAGCCTGGGCGACAGAGTGAAACTCCTACTAAAAAAAAAAAAAAAAGGCTGGATGTGGTGACTCATGCCTGTAATCCCAGCACTTTGGGAGGCTAAGGTGAGAAGGTTGCCTGAGCCCACAGGTCAAGACCAAGCAGGGCAACTTGGTGAGACCTCATCTCTACAATAAATCAAAAAATTAGTCGGGTATAGTGGCATGCGCCTGTAATTCCAGCTACTTGGAAGGCTGAGGTGGAAGGATCAGCAGATCGAGGCTTCGGTGGCCAGGAGGTTGCCACTGCACTCCAGCCTGGGCGACACAGTGAGACTCCAGCTCAAAAAAAAAAAAAAAA
>NW_007089402.1:204447-212172 GCF_000164805.1 Carlito syrichta
TTTTTTTTTTTTACAGTGACCATCCAAAGCTCCTGCTATTACCATAGTGATAGTATGGAGCTGGTATGTTGCCCTGAGTAGTTTGTTTTCAGATTCACACTTCCCCCTTTAATTCTTCTTTTGCACATAGATCATTTTGATTTTTTTAAATTAAGTTTTTAATATTCATCCAACAGTAGAAAAGCATGCGCTTTGGAGTCAGAACCACTTCTAGCTGCCTATAATGAATGAGAGAGGAGACAAGATAGAGAGCAAACTATTAAGGATAAAAAAGCCAAGACTTGCTAATTTTCAATGTAATAATATCTCATTCCTAGCTTCTCCAGATGCCAAATGATGTTAAAATTAAGAAATGGCTTCCGGGCAGAGATTAAATTGAGTGTACTATCGGGATAATGCAGTCTAAAGATGAAGACAGGGTATGACTGAAAACCCTCTCTGAAGACCTCAGATTTATGGTAGTGCTTCAGAGACAAAAGTCCCTCTAAGAATCTTATTTAAGATTTTTTTGGAAAAATAATACAATTTTAGCCAGGCTTGGTGGCTCGGCCTGTAATCCCGCGCCTTTGGGAGGCTGAGGTGAGTGGATTGCCTGAGCCCGCGGGTTTGTGATCCGCCTGGGCAGGCGAGACCTCATCTCTACAATAAAATCAAAAAGTTACCCGGGCGTGGTAGCACGCGCCTGTAATTCCAGTTACTCGGAAGGCTGAGGTGGAAGGATCGCCGGAGCCCAGCAGGTCGAGGCTGTGGTGGCCGGGAACGGCCACTGCACTCCAGTCTGGGCGACAGAGTGAGACTCCAACTCAAAAAAAAGAAAAATAATACAATTTCTATGAATATTAAGTATATTTCTCCACAGCAGCCTCACAGTAAGATCAAAATAAAGGTTTACCTTGACAAGGTTTGTTGGTATGGTTTTTGTCTAAAGGAGTACATAAGTCCCAATACGATTAAAAAAAAACCTACACAAATTTCAAGAAAATTCCATCAATTGGAAACACCCCAAGTTTGCATGAAAAGAAACAGAATGTTCAAGATGAAAATATGCCTTTGGATTCCTGAACTTCAGTGAGCAGGCAGCAGGCTGAGAAAATTACTTGGCTTCAAACACTGGCCATTCTTTATGGAAAATAAAGAATGCCTCAGAGCAGAACCTAGAGTTCTGAGGGTAGAGTCAAAAGATGTAGAGAGAATCATTCCTGGACAGTGACTGAGCCCTCATCAAGGAACTAACTTCAAAATTGTTATAGACCACTTTTATTTCTAAAAACAGCCACAGTAATATTCTGGACCTACATGGTCTTCCAGAATCCTACTATGTTTCTATTAAGAGATGAAATCTATTTCTTCATTCCTTGAACCTGGGCGGTTTTGTGACTGTTCCAATCAAGAGTACAGTGAAAACAAGGCTACACTACTTCTGTAATTTTTTTTTTTTTGTTTTTTAGTCAGAGTCCTACTGTCACCCAGTCTGGAGTGTAGTGGCTACCACAGCGTTGATCTGCTGGACTCAGGTGATCCTCCCACCTCAGCCTGCCCAAGTAGCTGGAACCATAGGCATGCACCACCATGCCCGGCTAATTTTTTGATTTATTGTAGAGACAAGGTGTCATCAAGTTGCTCAAGCTGGGCTCAGGCAATGTCTTAACTCTGCCTCCTAAAGTGCTGGGATAACAGGTGTGAGCCACTGCGCCTGGCTACTTCCATAGTTTAATCATGAAAATGATACTTTCCTCTTGTCTTTTTCTGGTCAACTTGCCATTGGAATCTGGTCATATGTTGTAAGAATGCCTTGTCACATGGAGATGCCACATACAGATATTCCAGCTGATAAGCCCAGTAGATTCCAAACAACAACCGACCTCAACTGCTGGTCATATGATTGAGCCCTCAGATGATTCCAGACTTCAGTCTTCAAGTTTTTCGGACTGATGACACAGAGATAAACTGTCTCCACTAACCCTGCCCAAATTGTATATTCGTGAGAAAAACAGTTTAATACACAGCAATGTTTGTTATACAATCATCGATAACTAGAACTCCTTAAAGTCTGTGTGTTCTTGGGAAAAGTCTTCTGAGGATATCTGATTTTGAACAAATGACTTTTCTCTCTGGGATGTGGTTTACTCTGCTGTAAAATGGAACAATAATTACTAAGTCATGGGAATGTTGTGAGGTTTAGATAAGATAATGCAAACAAAGTGTTCTTTTTATAATGGATCGTCAATAAATGCTACATAATATCATTTCAACTTATTCCCATCAAGTTGTTTTAGCTTTACTGCTCTGTACAAACTCCTCTTCAGGGTATGTGTGTATTATACAAATTTATACACACAGATGTAATTTTATTTTATATCAATCTCTGCGCACTGTAACATTGTGGCTTCCCCCCCTTATTTGCAAGATGTGGGGTACAAGTCAGGATTAGGTACATAAGTGGTCTATGTGCAGGTGAAGTTTGAGTCTCCCGCTGATCCTCACTTCCCCTGGTTTATGATCAGGCACTCTTATTGATGTCATATGCCCCTCCTTCCCTCCCTTTCCTGGCATTGTCCCGCTATTGCCGATTTCCCTCTTGTAGTATTGTGATAAATGTTCAGGACCCACTTATGAGTGAGAACATATGGTATTCAGTTGTTTCTGTGATAGATCAGAGTAGGATAGACTCTAAATCCATCCAATTTGCTGCAAAGTCCATAATTTTGTCCTTCTTTATGGCTGCATAATATTCTATCATGTATATGTACCACATTTTAAAAAATCTAGTCTACTTTCGATGGGTAGCAACATTGTGGCTTCTACATGCTTCTCTCTTTTGGGTCACTTGCTCTGGGGCAAGCTAGCTACTATGTCCTGAACATGTTCAAGCAGTCTTACAGGGAGATCCACAAAATGAGATACTGAGACCCTCTTGCCTAACTTGCCAACCATGTGAGTGAGCTACTTTGGAAGTTGATCCTTCAGCTCCAGTCAGCCTTCAGATGACTACAACTGCTTAGGAGACCCCAATCCAGAACCACCCAGTTAAGTCACTCTTGATTTCAACAGGAACTGCAAAGACTGTATGAAATAAAAAATAAAACACTTGTTTTGAGCTACTAAAGTTTGGGATGATTTCTTATGCACTCATAGTTTAACAGCTGTATCATCATGGAAGTGATGTAGGGGAGAAACTGATCAAAGGCTGAAGATTGTTTTAGGGTCAATGGAAGGACAGAGATGGTTGAACGAACTTTAAAGTGCTAATAGGGAGTGAGTTTGAAATAAATGACCATGGGGTCCAGGAAGGAAAGTAAATCCAGCAAAGGAGAACAAACCTGGAGAACCTGAAAACTAAGCCTACAGGTTTCACTGAAATTGAAAAGTAGGTTTGGTGAGGGTAAAGGAGTAAGGCATCTGGAATAAAAGGAAGTTCTATTCAGAATGTGGAAAGGCCTTGGTTATTGGCGTCAGAGTTGCAACAGTTCAGAACACAGAGCCGATCATGTTCACAGAAGTGGGTGGTCGACTGGCAGCGGTCGTGAACGGTTTTACACTGGTGAGTACAAGGGTAGAATGGACAATGGGGCAATCTAAACTGATGACAGCAGATGGTTAAAAATTCTTCCCCTAGGAGTGATGGAAGAATGACAGTAAAATGGAAATTGCATGGCCTGATGGCAGAAGCTTCAATGCAGGGGTAGTTGGTCTGGAAGTTGTAGTGACAAGAAAGGAGAATGCCAGCTTTTACTCTTGGCTCAAGATATTGAAGGTGGGAGAAAAGAAACTCCTCTGAAAAAGACTTCATGGGAAGCAGTGAACTTAAGGAAAATGCCAGATTTCAGACAAGATAAAGATGTGACAGCAGTGTTTTAAGAGATTAGATATGTAAGAAAGTTTCTTTGTACTAGCATGGATCTGCTTGTAAAAAAGATGGAACTTTATTCTGTTGGCAACTGGGAGCCACTGGAAAGTTTTAAGCAGGGAACCAAGATGAGTTTTGAATTTTGGAAAGCTCAGTCTGATCGGGCACAGTGGCTCACACCTGTAATTCCAGTACTTTGGAAGACCAAGGCTGGAGGATTGTTTGAGCTCAGGAGTTTGAGACCAGCCTGGACAACATAGCAAGGCCCCATCTCTACAAAAAAAACAACAACAAAAAGAAAATTAGTCAGGCATGGTGGCACATGCCTGTAGTCCCAGCTACTCGGGAGGCTGAGGTGGAAGGATCACCTGAGCCCAGCTGTTGGAGGCTGCAGTGAGCTGTGATGTACTGGGCAAGGGATGTCCAGAGGTTCCTTTGGAGGAAGAGTGTTTGTAAATAGGTCCATTCCGCAGAGGTGGTGTGACCCCATTACCGCTCCACTACAATAAGATCAACTATTTAGGAAGGAGAATCTTCAGAATGTTATGGACGGTGAGGATAATTAATGAAGGCAGTTGACAAAGCAGTGGCCAGATCTTTCACTTCCTCTCTGAAGCTGTTCTAGATTGTTCAGAAGTGTTTCTGATACGCCATTGAGCCTGGGCACATAAACATCAGTTATCTCTAGTTTACTTTCCTTCCATCTTTCCTGTCTCCTAAACTTACTTATCTTGATCTAATATTTGATAGTATACATACTTGCCTTGCAAGTTCTGTTTTTAGTAACCACCTTGGCTACGTCAGTGTGGTAATAGTTCCTGAAGGCAAGTATCTAAGGCAGTGTGGTACAGTGGGAAGAGCGGCAGCCTTTAAGCCAAAAGGGCTGCTTGCTAGTCCAGTCCCAGCCCTGCCATGACAACTCTGTATGAATCTGGTTAACTTGCTTTAGTTTTTTAAAAATAATTATTTTATTTTTTATTTTTGAGTTGGAGTCTCACTCTGTCGCCCAGACTGGAGTGCAGTGGCATGCTCGCGGCCACCGCAGCTTCAACCTGCTGGGCTCCGGTGATCCTTCCGCCTCAGCCTTCCAAGTAGCTGGAACTACAGGCGTGCACTACCACACCCGGCTAATTTTTGTTATTTATTGTAGAGATGAGGTCTCGCCAACTTGCCCAGGCGGGTCTCGAACCTGCGGGCTCATGCAATTCACTCATCTCAGCCTCCCAAAGTATGGGATTACAGGCTGAGCCACCGAGCCTGGCTAATTATTTTATTTTATTTTTAAAATGTGGGGTACAAATGAGGGTTACATACATACGTGACCATACAGGTAAAGTGTGGGTACCCTTATTGATGTTATGTGCCCCCCACCTCCCTGGCAGTGTCTCACTATTGCCAATCCATTTCTTACACTATTATGATATTTTTTTCACTTAAATCCCTAAGGTCTTATCCATTTCAATTTGCCTACCTATATAATACCATAGAGTTTAGCACTTACTTTCCTGATAATGGTACGATCTACTTTCTCCACGACAGCACTACAAAATTAAAATGGTAGATGGTAGGCAACCTGTTTGAAGACTTCTCTGCTTAGTTAACAGAATAAAGTTTGATACAGGTATTGTACTACCATACATTTTCCCAGACTAGAGGTAGTTATTACTCATGTCTAATAGGATAATGTTTGAGTTTTTCTTCTTTGGTTAAGTGTAGGATGACTCTCATTTCGTTACTACGTTTCCTGGAGCTGTTCAAAGGACTAAACTAGTATGTAAAATGCTTGGAACAGAACTTGACATCCTGTAAGCACAAGGATTAACAATAATAATTCAATACTCATGTTACTTCTTATGGGCAGGATTGGTTTTATAGGCCTCTTGTGTTTCCATCTCTACTCCATTACCTGCCATTTTGACATTCACTGTAGAGGAAAGGATACTTGGAGGTCAAAAGTCCAGCTGTCTTCCAATTTCTAACTGGGCGAGTTTGTGAATGTTTTTCTCATTCACAGGATAAGAGACCTTAATTATACTTGCCTCACTGAGGTGTTGTAAGACTCAAATCAAAGACTGTATGTTAAATTACAAAGTCTTTTATTAAGGTTTCATTTATCATCTTTTCAAGAGTTCTTAAGCAATTGGCCTCAAAACGAGATGCACTGGAAGGAAGATCAGGGTGGGAGAGTTGGAAGAGCGTGGAGATTGGTATGTCCCACTTCAACATTATCTGAAGGTGGAAGTTTGGGTTTCAACAATAACTTTCGGGGACCTCGGAGAGCATTTTTAGCTAATGGGCAAATAGTGGTAGGAAACTTAAATGCTATTATTTACTTTGTCTTCCTAACCCTACGGCTCCATTTAAGAAAATGAACAGTCTCATACGTTTGTATAGTGGTTCACAACTTAATCACTTTTATCTTTGTTGTGTATCACCACATTCCTATAAGGTAGTTCCTAACCCCATTTTTCAAGAAGGAGTGTATGATAATAGCAAGAATGCATATTACAAACTTTTGACTTGAGCTACCAGATCTGGTGTTATCTGAATTACAAAGTTTGGAGGAAAATCACCAAACTTGATGGAATCTTCAATTACATCAGACACTGGCTTCGATTTTATAGCCGCGAGTGAACATAGATTGGGTCCCTTTTCTTATACGTAACAGGGGCGACAAGACCGTCTCCGCAAATAAGACGGATAAGAACAAAGATGAGGGTGAACCTACCACGTCGTGGGGCCTCAAACAAATCCCTTCTCCTTCTTGCCTTTCACAGACATAGCACGAGATACCACTACCAATCCCGCTTCCCACGCAATGGGACCCGAAGTCGAGAACGTTCGGGTTCCCTTTCTCTACTTGCAACTCGATAGATAACCCGCAGATCGGGTACGGGCGACTGCGACGTCCACTGTGTCAGCTCTCGCGGCGTGGATTAGCTCTCTTCAGTTTTCCGTCTAGGGGACCTGCAGGCCGCTAATAATTGCTCCCATGACTCTGAGGAACTGGACCCGAACCCTCAACGGCGCTTTAGGGACGAACTTGCTTTCTCGCCGCGCGTAACCTGATCAGAGTAAAGGTCGGCACAAAGCCCCCGTATCAGCTGCCGACGCCATCTTGGCCGCTACCTGTGACGCCACACGCAGCGGAGCGCGCAGCCGATTGGCTGGGAGACGGAGCAGAGGAGAGGCGCGCGAAGCCCAACACAGGAGGGTTTGTAGAGAGGCCAAGGAAACTACAATCCCAGCCTTCCATGCGCGCGACGGCACACCCGGAGCGAAAGCAATTGGAGCTGGGGTTCGGACTACAACTCCCGGAACGCCCCGCGATGCCTGTCCTTTTCTTTCACAACGCGGAGGAAGCGAGAGAGACGGGATGAATGGAGGCCTTTTGGCGTTCGCTCTCCCAAAGGCGGGAAAGGCGAACTACAACTCCCGACAGGCAGCGCGCGGCTGCGCCTGCGCTCTGATGCCTGTCGCCATCTTGCCCCTTCTGAGGCACCGCAAACAAACCCAATTCCTGGTGTCCCCTAGTCTTGGCGGAGGAGCCTTTTAGATGAGCGCCGAAAGGCCGGGCAGGTGGGTGACTCTCAGCCAGGGTCCCGGAAAGAGCTGGCAGGCCGGCCAGGCTGGAGGAGCGCCGGGCCAAGCCTTGGGAGGCCGGCTTGGAGCGCTCAGCCCCATCCTCCGTTGTTTCCTAACGGGATTGTGGGGCTCCCTGAGGTGGACTCGGGGGGACTCCGGCAGGCCTGGCGCTGGGGCTCTGGGGTCCGGCTCTGGGAGGCTCCCGGGGGGCCCCGGCCGTCCGGCTGGCTGTCCGCCCGCTTACTCCCTCTCCGTTGTCCTCTCCGCCGAGGAGGGAGCGGGGCGCGGGCGCC
>NW_007089402.1:212592-215752 GCF_000164805.1 Carlito syrichta
GGATCCCGTCGGGAGGCGGGGACTGGCCTGTGGAGGGAGCGGATTTCTCTGGCTCGGCCCCTTCTTCCTCCTCCCCACCCCTTTCTTTATGTCATCCTGCTGGCTGGGGCGCGCAGTCCAGTTTTCCTTGCTCGGGGCTGGTTCTGAGCTGGGAGGACTATGGGAAGGAGGGGGAGGGGGCGCGACTCGGGCCGTCGAGTTGGGAGCTCGCAGCCCCAGCGCCTGGAACGCGACCCAGCAGTTACGTGCGCTGTAGGGTCGTTGTCTGCCTTCTCGCCTGGACAGTGAGCTCATTCATTCATTCATTCATTCCTTTCCTCACTCCTGTCACCGTTCATTTTTCCGTTTAACACATGTTTACAGCGGGTCTGCTCTCTGCTGAGCAGCTATTGTGCAAGCCCCCGGTGCAGTGTCTTTTTTGTCCTCTAGACGAGGACGAAATTCCCAGTACGAAGGAAGCACCTAAATTTTTGGTAAATGGTTGCTTAATGACTTCAGGATCTTAAATTCATGTTTCCTTGTGAAGACTGGAGGAGAGCGTTCTTTATCAAGTTCCGCTGACCCGAGTAGCATGCTAGAAGCTTTACATATTTTATCTCATGCAACTCATAAGTGAGGAAGCCGGCAGAAGTCAAGTAGCTTGCCCAAGGTTATGCAGGTAGTAGCGCCTGTTTATTAAATTCAATGCCAGCCCCTATGAAATTACTGTACATACACTGTTCTTTAATACACATAACAAACGGGGTGATATTACCTCCGTTTTATAGATGTCTAAAACTTAAGCTCAGAGAGGCCAATTTTCCCAGGGCCATAGAATCAGTAAGTTGAAAAGCCGGGACGAGAGACCTAGAGGTGTCTGGCTCCAAAGCCTGTAGGCTCTTCCACTGTCATAGGCTTGAACAGTCAGCCCCCAAGTGGTTTAATTTTTGATTTGTCAGAAGTTGGAAAGCGTGGTGGTGAAAAAGGATCGTGAGGTATCTTTTGGTTTCACTTCTAGGTCTGTGGATGATCTCCAGGTGAGTGGCCTTTTGAAGGAATGTACCTTAATAATTTGATAATCTGTTTTTTGTTCTGGTAGGGAGGACAAGCTCTTTGGGGCTACCAAACAGGAACAGCAATGCCTGTTGTGTGGCCAACCCTTTTGGATCTCAGCAGGGATGAATGCAAAAGGATTCTTCGAAAATTGGGTATGATTTTCATTTTAGTTTTTTTTTTTAACTTTCTTTGATACTTTTCCCTTTCTGTTTGGGTCGTGGCTGCTCGCATGGATGTCATATCTCATACTATGTCAGAAATTCTTTGGAAATATAGTCCCCCATCTTACTTGTTGTTTCCCTAGTGCCTAGCGCCGGGCTTTGTACATGTTAGGTATATAAATCATAATAATAGTAGTAGCAAAGAGTTATTGAGGGCTACTCGGCTATTCCGAGTCTTTTACATCCAATGTCTCATTTAAGTATTTTAAAAATTAGCTTTATCCTTTTAAAACCTAAAAGGTAGGGAGTATTTTTGGTCCGCATTACAGTTGAAGTTTAGAAGTCAAGGTAATGCTGATTGTAAGTTGTGGAGTCAGTATTTGAACCCAGGGAACGTGATTTCAGTCTCACTTTAGCCTACTCTTAATCTTCTTGAATGAATTTGTGAATTACATACTAAGTTAATGTAAGCTGTACTCACTTTCCCAAATTATATTTGACTATCGGTAATAAACTTTATGCTTGTAATTTTTTATTTAGTGCTAATTTTCCTTACAGCATCCTTTCTCAACCAGCATTTAGGGAAAGAATTAAGCCCTAATGCTAATGTGTGTAATGAACCAACTTCTCTCCGTGCGTCTAGAATGGTATTACATACTGTTTTTGGGAAAATTGAGAAAAAGAGTTGTCACTCAAATCATTTTCTGTGTTTTGCAGTTCAAATGAGAATCCTTGGTAGAGAAATGCTGCCTTAGACTGTAAGGACCTTTTTTTATTTACCTCTGTAGTCTCTGACTAGCACAATAAATGAAAAAATAATTTGAAAAAGAATATTAAATGTTTGGCAGTGGATATGAATTATTTAGATAGCTATGATTCTTCTTATTTTTATTTTTTAAATTTTATTTTGTTATAGGAGTGTAGCATACAAGAGAGGATTAACTACATAAGTAGGCTACATGCAGGTGAAGCTTGGGCTTCTAACTGGCCCTCACTCCACTTGGTGATGAACCATGTACACTTTGTATTGTTACATGCCCTCTACCTGTTAGCTATGATTTAAAAGTAGAATGTTTGAGTTTGAATTCCAACAGACCTGAGGTCTTGGTACTATTACTAATGACCCAGGTGACCAAGGACAGGTTATTTAATCTTTCTATGTCTGTTAACTTTTGTTAAATAAATGGTAACATTTATGGAATACTATGTTAGTTAACAAATCAGTATTGTGTATATCTATCTATCTATCTACAGATAGATATACCTTCGTGCCTTGTTGGATTTTAATCACTTTGAGGATAGGGAGTTTGCTCTTATTCTCCATGGTACCTTATAGTAGTATTGTTTAGTAAGCAGTTCGACTTGAATTAATGACTCTCCAAGTACAGACATGTTTTTACTTCCATTAGGGTAAAACCCTCAAACATAGTCACGGTTACTAGAAGTACTGCAATAATATGAAACATTATCTGCTCTTTTCCTGTATTTCTTTTGTATATTTGCATCTCCCCCAACACAATTCTCACAATTTAGTTTGTTATATGTATTAATGGTATAGGTATGTAAGGGAACTATCATGGTACCTGACTTCTGAGTTTTCAAGTAGTGTTTCCATAGTGTTTCAAGTAGCTGCTTTTAGACATTTATTTATTTATTTGCAGCTGAATCTTTTCTTCAAAGGAAATCTTTTTTTGTGAATTCTTATGTGTAAATCAGAATCATAGCTGCTCTAGCCCTGTTTGCTCGTTTTATTCTCACCTACCAGTCCACTATGAGGATTTCAGATTCAAGAGTTGTTTTTAGGGGGTTGGTGTAGGGATGTTAATCATTCCTTTCCCTTTTTTATTTTTTAACCTTATATTCAAACTTTTTTTTGTTGTTTTTTGTTTTTTTTTGAGTTGGAGTCTCACTCGGTCGCCCAGACTGGAGTGCAGTGGCTGCTCCCGGCCACCGCAGCCTTGACC
>NW_007089402.1:215781-290239 GCF_000164805.1 Carlito syrichta
GCCTCAGCCTTCCGAGTAGCCGGAATTACAGGCATGCGCCACCACGCCCGGCTGATTTTTTGATTTATTGTAGAGATGAGGTCTCGCTGCCCAGGCGGGTCTCGAACCCGCGGGCTCAGGCAATCCACTCACCTCAGCCTCCCAAAGGCGCGGGATTACAGGCTGAGCCACCGAGCCCGGCGATATAGTCAAACTTTTAGTACTAATCTGAAGATAGTTTTCTACACACTTACATGCAATTAATATAACTTGCTAAGGTGCCAATTATAAAGTTGGACTCGTGTTTATTTCACCTGCAATAATTGCGAAGCACAGACCACAAAAACAGTAGATTGGATTAGGGTTTCTGGGTTTTTGAGGCCTTGAGTTGAGAGATTATGCCTATAAATATAGAAATGGTGCTGGGCTCGGTGGCTCAGCCTGTAATCCCGCGCCTTTGGGAGGCTGAGGTGAGTGGATTGCCTGAGCCCGCGGGTTCAAGACCCACCTGGGCAGACGAGACCTCATCTCTACAATAAAATAAAAAATAATTAGCCGGGCGTGGTAGCGCACACCTGTAATTCCGGCTACTTGGAAGGCTGAGGCGGAAGGATCGCCGGAGCCCAGCAGGTTGAGGCTGCGGTGGCCAGGAGCGGCCACTGCACTCCAGTCTGGGCGACAGAGTGAGACTCCAACTCGCAAAAAAAAACTAAAAAAAGGATGATATATATATATATATATATATATATATAAATGGTAACCCTTAAGACTAAATTTAGAGTGGTGTGGGTAATGTTGCTGCCGAGCTGCTTCTATACAAAAGAAAACAGTTATCTTCCATGGTAATGCCATCTTCCTTGACCCTTTACTTTGGGAGGTGAGCCTTAATAGTGATTTACTGAAAGACATCCTCCCCACCCGTTGACTCATTATCATAACAGTGAAACCTTTGAATTGCCTACAAAGCTGTAAGTTTCAAGTTTAGAGGAGGTACTGTATTTAAGAATTAGCTTAAAATATATTTTAAAGATTAGTTTTGTCCTTTTAAAAATAGTTATAAATCACTTTAATGTAAGAAGCTAAACATATTGGTTTTACTTAAGTATAAAGAAATTGGGGTAGGTAATTTCTTTATGATATATTGAATGTACCAGTGATAGGTAAATGCTTGCTTCTCTCTATCCTACTTTTCTCCTGCCCTATTTTTATGACCATTCCTGAGTAGTAACTCTAACATGGAGTTTTACAGAATGACTGTAATTGAATGGCTGATTTGTTTAAATGGAATGGATGGAGGGCTTTATAAAAATGGTTTGGGTAGATCTTTTGTTTTTTGGGGTGTTTGCATGTATTTATTATTCATATCATTTATTATATCATTCTACTTATGTTATTAACACTACAGTAGGATGGCACCAAATATAATACCAGAAATTCAAGTAAGTTTGAGATATGTCAGATTCTGAGGTTATCTGTCAAAGTGGACATCAACAAATGTGAAAGAGGTTGGGAAGCTAGTAAGGGGCCTTGACAATGAATGAATTTCTGGTGAAGGGCAAGAGGTGACTTGAATCCAGTAGCTGTGGTAACTTGTGTTGTGAGTCCCAGTTTTGTGTGTGTGTGAGCTTGCCTTCTCTCTATTTTGTGCATGACTCTTAGTTAGTATTGAAATGTCAAAAGTTTTTGTCATATTCTTTAGTTAATTTTGTTTTCTCTGAAATTGTGTCTTGATCATTATAAATTATGCAGGTCAAAAGTGAACTTTTACTTTTTCCTTAAACTACTTCCTCCCTGATCTCTTTATTTATTTTTATGGCATTGCCTTTCTCCTAAACATTTTGCAAACTGCAAAACCTGATTCTTTTTCTTCTACCATTACTTCCACAGTCAGTTACTGAGTCCTATCAGAAACTTTTTAGACTAGAATTAGAGGCTTTGCTCAGTCTGACCACAAACTACTTTTTCATTTTTACCTTTCTCTATTCCCTTGTATGTGTGAACTAAGATCTTTTAAATAGTTAGTCTATATATTTTTTAGGTGCCTTGTTGGATTTTAATCACTTTGAGGATAGGGAGTTTGCTCCTATTCTCCATGGTACCTTGTAGTAGTATTGTTCAGTTAGCGGTTCGACTTGAATTAATGACTCTCCAAGTACAGACATGTTTTTACTTCCATTAGGGTAAAACCCTCAAACATAGTCATGGTTACTAGAAGTACTGCGCAATAATATGAAACATTATCTGCTCTTTTCCTGTATTTCTTTTGTACATTTGCATCTCCCCCAACACAATTCTCTTTCTGATTAAAGCTTATACTTTCAGACTAGATGATGTGTTTCTTCTCTGTGTCTTAACCACTGTGTATACACTGTATCATAATTGTCTGATGACTTGTTTCACTGTAGCTCACTATTCTAGAGTTAACTTCTTGAAGAAGGATTTAGCACACTATTTAAGGTATATCTATCTATCGATAGATAGATAGATATACACAATACTGATTTGTTAACTAACATAGTATTCCATAAATGGGAACATAAACATTTAGAGTATAGTGAATACTTAGTTATCCCTACTGCCTTTCTGTATTCTCTTTTGGATCTGATAAAAGTTTCCTGGAAGTATTTCCTTTACTACTCTCAGCAGCAGAGCTCATGAAATATCTGTAATAATATCCAGCACGGGTTGAACATACAGGATGTTTACCTTGGAGTAATTCAGTTGGACCAGACATTACTATTTAATGTAGTCAGTCCACTTTTCTATATAAAGCTTTCTTTTGATAGAACTGTAAATAATATGAACTGAATGAGATTACCAGTTTATTTTCAGTGTAGTACCTAGTCTGTGGACATTCATATATTCATTAGTTTCTGTTCTGTGTCAGGCATTGGCAAATAGCAAATATTTATAGGAACTTGTATTTGAAAATAACTCTAGACATTTATTTCCCACCATTCTAGTTTGCTAGAGAGTTGCAGGCTTTGTCTGAGGGTTGCAGGCTTTGTCTGAGCTCTCTCAGGTGTTCTCTTGGTAGCTTAGCTGGGGACTAGGCTCAACTGAAAGACTTCTCTCTTTGTGTGGCCTTTCATTCTGGGCTTCTTCACACGTTGGTGATCTCAAAGTTTCAAAAGAGTAAGGCCCAGAGTGCAAGTGCTTAGTAAAGTTTCTGTTTACATCATGTTTGCTGATGTTCCATTGGCCAAAACAAGTCACGTGCCAAGCTTGTAGTCTATGTGGGAGAAGAAATTCCCCAAGGCTGTGTGGGAGAAGACATCCCCTAGGACTACAATGGGAGTCAAGCATGGTTCATTGGGAGCTGTTAGGGACTTTTGGTTTTATATTTTTACCAGTCCTAGGGACTGGTGGTTTTATTTCATAATAACTGTTTCTGTGGAAAGAGTCAAATGAAGCTCTCTGGTATTAGGATTCAGTATATTATGTCCTGGTTGCTATGGGAACATTTTGTTTCCAAATTAGTCATTTTGGTGATGGTTTTTATAGATGTGGAGGATCTTTCTTCCGGAGGGTACCTACAAAGTCCCTTCTAGATAAGGAAACAGGTTTAGAGATGAGAAAGGACTTGCCCAAGGTTACACAACTAGTAAGTGGCAGTGCTGGAGCCAGAATATTTTGTTCTAATATTTTATCTATTGTACGGTACTCACAGTTTTCTCAACCCAGGAGGAAGGTGGAATATAATTTGAATTCTTAGGCCTAAGGAACTAGTTAAAAAATTTGATTAGTGAAGGTATCCTCTTTCAGTAATGCTAAAAACTTCTCTTATCAACTTTATGACATCACTTGCCTGTTCCCAGTTGTTACCTCTTCTCGGTGTTTGTGATACATGTTCTTCAGTGACAATGTGTGAAACAAAATAGCTACTGTTAAATTTTTCTACCTAAACATTTTACATACATGACTTCTGTGGGGCAAAAAAACCCCAAATGATATATAATTATAAAAGTTACATTTTAATGTTATTAGATAAAATTTTTGAAAGGAATTTAAAGATATATTTGCATTTGATTTATTTTTAGGTGTTTTTTTTTTTTGCCCTGAAGCTTCACTGTACATAGCTATAGTATTAAAATATTTAAGGCTTATTTTGATAAAATAATTTTCTTCTTTTAGAATTGGAGGCATATGCTGGAGTTATCAGTGCACTTCGGGCACAGGGGGATCTCACCAAAGAAAAGAAAGATCTTCTTGGAGAACTCTCAAAAGTTCTTAGGTAAATTATCATAAAAGTTTATGAGATATGACTCTAGAAATTTCATTTTGAAGGGTTTCATTACTTTTTACTCTCAAGTTTAAGAACAGAGGTATTCAGTTTGTTAGTACTTAGAAATCCCATTCCAGTTGTGAGCTCTGTCACAGAAAATTATATAACTTGTTATTGGGTAATCCAATCAGAAAGGGTTTAAGGCAGCTTATTTTTATTTTGGACCATCTGGGAAAGGGAGGTGCTTTTGACATAGGTGAAGGAAAGAACTGCTGATAGCAACAGGATGCAAAGATACAGACTGGCATTTGTTGAAGAGAAGAGGGGTGCAAGGAAGATGTCTTAATTTCTGTAAGTGGGTGGTGATTATGCAGGCCAGGCCTTATGCATGATTTATCCCTTCAGCTTCCCACTAGAGGGGTGCTTCAATTTAGTGAAAAATTGTAATGAAAGGGTTTCCTTGGTACTTTGCCTTGGTTCATTTTAACATCTTAAGCTTTTTCAGAAAACGTCGTGTTTTAACTGACGTTTCTAAAACCATTTTGTATTATTGTTTTAAGTGAAAACATGGGAGAGGCTTTCCCTATTATTTAAGTAATATTAATATAGGGATGTTATTAAGCCAAATTCTCAGTCTTATTGTTTTCATAGTTAACAATCTATTTGTTTGTTGTTTATATTTCCTCGTAAATTCTGCTTTCTAGTCCCTTAAATATTTTATTTGCCGGGCGCAGTGGCTCAAGCCTGTAATCCCAGCACTTTGGGAGGCCAAGGCGAGAGAATTGCGTGAGCCCAGGGGTTCGAGACCAGCCTGGGCAACTTGGTGAGACCTTGTCTCTACGATAAATCAAGAAAAACTAGCCGGGCGTGGTGGCGCACACCTGTAGTTCCAGCTACTTGGAAGGCTGAGGTGGAAGGATCAGCTGAGCCCAGCAGGTTGAGGCTGCGGTGGCTGTGAGCGTGCCACTGCACTCCAGCCTGGGCGACAGTGAGACTCTGACTTTAAAAAAAATGTTTTACTTAGTTGTAAAGAATACAGTTGGAAGAGTAGTATTCATCTTACTGTGTATTTGTGAATGGAATGGGTGTTATTAACTTCATGTGTTTAATCAGGATTAATGTAAACACATTTTTACCATTGGTAACATGATAAAATGTTGAAGACCCACTGCTGAAGTATTGAGTAATACAGGAGTATTACCCTGGTGCTAAATTTTTTAGCATACAACCACAGGAAACAGATTATCTTGCTACTCTCATTTCTTTATTATATTAATTGTACATAATGTTATAGACTCTTAATTTTTAGAAAAGACCTTGGAAGAACTTCTTCTGAGTGCCAAAATCCTCTTCTCACCAGTCATGATTAGGAGGTCATTCAGCATCTGTTTGCATGTTTGGATAACAGGAAGCTGCTAATCTTGTTCATAATCTGACATTTCTGAGATTTGGAAATAATACCTTGATATCAAGCTGAACTTGTTTTCCTATGATTTCTAATTTGCAACTAATTCTTCCTGCAGTTACACAGAATTAGCATGAATCCTTTTCTAAGATGTTAAAGCATTTGAAGATATATATTAGGCTCCTGTCTATATCTTTTCACAAAGCAATCTTGTTTCCCCTCCCCAAACAAAATGTTGACTTAAACATTAATAAAAGTGTAGAAAAGAGCCGCCTGCTTGGCAGAGTTCTATAATGGCTATTTTTCTTCATAGCATCTCAACAGAACGCCACCGTGCTGAAGTTCGGAGAGCAGTAAACGATGAACGGTTAACAACAATTGCACATAAGTAAGCCATTAGTCATACCACCCCTGACTTTTTATGACATAGTATAAAGTAGTTTTGAAACAGTCTTCCTATTGTATAGCATATTCCTGAGTCTTTTATCTTCATAACAATATCTCTGTACTCAGGGATACTGACCATAGCAGAAAAGTGGTGTTAACTGTTTATTTAGTTGCTTTTTTTACATTTGGTTAGGCAAGCTTTAAGTACTCAGCTCAAATCCTGTTACAATGTAATCTCTGTATAACTTAAGACCACCACAATTTAACAGATGATACATAACTTGAAGCAAAGTTCAATAACAGAGTAGTATGCCCCCTAAAATTAACAGCCCCTTAGAGGTTCTTTGTAATGGTATTTGATATGTTATTGCTTTATACATAGGCATCATAATTTTTTGATATCTGGGCATTATTTTATGTATTTTGAGATTCAGAAAAATGTGTAAAATGCATGTTTGCTTTTAAGAAATATGAATGTAACAGCTCAGTTTATTTTAGAAAGTCAACAAAATAAAATGATTAAGAATTCTTATCAAATGATAACTGTTTCACAGGTGGGGTAGAGGGTGGTGGAGGACTGAGGACAGGGATCAAGCCTTAACTGAGTATGCATGGAGACAGTGCCTCCTAAAGAACAGAAAGGAATAGAAATTAGCCTTTACATGTTGGACAAGAGGATAGAAACATTTTAAGAAAGATGTTATAGGATAGCTCATTTGTTTTTAATTTCTGTTTTAATGTGAAATACAACTAAAGAAAAAATTGAGTGTATTTTCATAATGCGATAGCTTTTTAAACATTGTTTTTAAACCAATTAGTAGTATTAGAATTGACCCCAAGGATCCATTAGTTTCATGTTGTGCTTCACTGTCCCTCATTTTACTTAATGTAAAATGGGGTGCTACCTTTTTGACAGCATAGTTTGAAGGTTTAGCTGTTTATTCTGGAATTTTGAGATTCTTCAGAATATGCACTGTAGAAATTTCAAAATTTTCCATTAGAGACAATTAGTATTTCTTCAGGCTAACATGGTTGAAACAGTCAAATGTTTAATGTGTTCCTTTAATTTACTTTACACTTCTGAATTGGGTTGTTCTAGAAGTAATGATAACTGAGCCTAGTTTCTAATTCGAGAACTAGTAATAGGACATTTATGTGCTAGATAATAAAGTAGTAAGCGATAGCTTGCATTCAGAGGCACTTAGAAACAAATTAGTACTGTGGAAGCATTGGAAGAGTATTGTGGGGCAATTAGTTGTAAGTTGATGCGTCAGTTTCATACTTAAAGGATAACATTTATTTAGTCTCCTTTTCCTTTTTTCCCCTTTAAAGAATGAATTTATCCTTATATTTGGGTGAAAGACCAAGTTACAGGTATGCAAATAGGTTATTATTATTTCAGGCTTTTTCTTGTATTTATTTCCAAATTGAAGCTCTCAATTATTCAGGGGCACATTATTCCATTTATGAATTAACCATGCCCCTTGCTTTTCCTTTTCTTCCCCTCCTCCCCCTCCTGATGCTGCCCACCCTTTAGCCATTTTGCTGCTTGGGAGTACCTCTAGTCAGAGGGTGGGAAGGGAGAGGAGGTGAAAATTTTAATTAGTCATTTTACTGCCTGTTAGTTGTCCTGGAGAAGGTTTGGTGGAAGAATTTACAAGTATTTGCCAAAATGTTTTTGGATTATTTATGAGTTTCTTTAATCTATTTAACCTCTCCCTTTCCCTCCTCTCTCCATTAGCATGGATAATTGAGAGTTGGCTTTTATCTGCCTGTGTTTTCCTCTTTTTTCTCTCCTTTCTGATTTCTTTTAATACATGAATTTCATTTTTTTGAAAAGAGTTTACATCAGTGTATAATTTTAAGCTTCTTAGGTTTTTCTGTAGCCCTGTTTTAATATTTTGTATTATCATTTTAGTTTGACCAGACGTTGTATTTACTTGTTGAGCTCAAGGGTCAGTGAGTGGGGATTGGTGAGGAACGAGCAGATCCCTCATTCTCTCCATCTCCTCTGCCTTCTTCCCCTCAGAAGTAACAACTGAGCTTAGTTCCAAAGATTAACTATAGGAAGGCTTTATACTCTGAGCCTGAAAAAACAACTGGAGGAATGCATCTGAACTGACTGCATTCCCTTTCTCCTCTCCCTTCCCTCCCCCACTCAAAACAGCAGTTTAGGCCAGAAGGAATGTAGTTGAAAGGTGGTGAGAAAGCCTAGAAGATTGAACACAAAGGAAGGGGAACAAAAGGAGTGGGGTATCTGGTATCAAAGGAAAGCCTTTCTTGTGGCTTGAAGCAGAACACGCGTTTATTATTGGCACCAGGCCACTTAAGTTTGATACTCTAATCAGTTTTGAATTATGTCAGAATGCTGCAGTATTAAAACCTTGGATGTCAAGGAGCTTCAGATTTTTAAAATTGGACCACTCTTGCCCACATTGTCTCTAGAGTTAGAAGAAAGTGGCTATCTGGGATATCTACTCTTTTAAACCTTTCCCCATCAGTCAAACATCCACAACTCATACAGTATGAGTTTCTGTGTGAGGTTGAAGGTTTCTTACTGGTGCCTTGCACACCAAAGGATGCGAGGGCCAGGGAAGTTTCATCAGTATCATCTTAGATTTCTCAGAAGAGGGACTAGAGCAAGGTTTCCCTTGTCACATGCAGTATAAATAGAGAGACATTCTTACGCTGAGACTAAAGTATCCCAGTGAAGCCCTGCAGGAAGATGTTTGGTTTACAAAATTTAGTTTAAATGACTTGTGCAACTAATGCATATTTACACGTATATCTTCATTACTAAGCAAATAGGAATTTTTAATCTAATTCTAACACATTTAATTTTTCACTCTCAGAGTTTGAGCATGTTTGCATGAGTGGAAATTTGGAAGATTTAAAGATCTTTCTAAAAGTTGCAGTTGTGTCTTTTGCACTGCACGTTTTGTCTTTTCAATAGCATATATTCATGTGCTTCAAATTATTAATCTTCCATAATTTCTGCTGCCATTTAAACAATACACCAGGTAAGTGTAGACATCACTTTTTTTGTGTGGTAAACTCTCATGAAGCAAGTTTATCAGTGAGTCAAATAAAACAATAGCAAACTAGGAGTAAGCTAAGAAAATGCTGAATAGCTTTTAGCTTTTTTTTCCCTCTAATAATTAGTTATAGCCCCTTTCTGTCTCTCATTCTTGTTCGTACCATTTTTTTCTTTCAAAACAGCATCAACTTAGAGATTATGTAATAATAAATTTGTGAGGGCTATAGGGGTTTTAGGAACTCCTCTTTTCCCTGTCTTAGGTAGGTCTGTGTTAAACCATGAGGGAATTTACAGATTTTCCATAGTAACCCAATTAGATTCATCGACTCCTAGACTTACATTCTGAATGGAACTTACATCTTTTTAAAGTTGTAAAAGTAATTTACTCATTCACTGAAAGTTGATAGTAATTCAACAGCCCTAATTGGTTTACATCAAAGGCAACCCATCTGAAAAATTTTGTACTTTGTACTTACTTGGCAGATAATTTCAGTAGTAGGATTAAGCTTATTGAAGGAGACATTTACTGATTGTATGTCCTTAGGCAAGTTATTTGACCTCTCTATGACTCAGTTTCATCATCTATAAAATGGAAATAATACTACCAACTTCATAGAATTGTTGAGGGTCAATAGATATACAATATTTAGAATAATGCTTGACATATAGTAAGTGCTTAATGTTAACTGTCATCATTACCATCATCATCACCACCATCACCATTATTCCACTGCCCACTAACAAGGGCTGTTTGTATACTTCGGATCTGAATCTGAAGCATCAGTGGACATAAGAGTCTTGAACTCTAAGATGGGTTGATGAATCTATGGTTTCAGAAATATTTCTGATTTAGTGAAGAGATTGATTATTTCTGGGTGAATTTTAAACTTCCACACTAATCATTAGTCAGGGTCTTTCATGGAGCCAAGTCAAGAGAAGTGATACAACTACCTTTTGATATTTCAACCTCTGATTGGATTCTGGAGATAAAATTTTCTCAAGAAATTTAGGGTAGAAAGGCTGAGAGTAGGTTCTGCTTCAGGATAGAGTCCAATTAATTGCCTCTTAGAGTGAAGGGAGGTATAAATAAATAAAAATAGTGGCAGTTTTCTTCCAGTGTCCTCAGATCTAGTCTATTTTTGTCAGGAATATAATAACATAATACATTGTCAGTGACACATGCGGTTATATATACAACCCTCTTCTGTCCTTTACTACTTAGTTCCCCCTCGTTTACTGCCTCAGTTTCCCTTGTTTGAAAGCCTTAGAACCTCTGGCCATGCAGGCAATTAGATAATTTAATAAATGCAGTTAATTCCATCCTTAAGTATTAAGGAAAATCTGATTTTAAAAATTATCAGTGCCTTTTACTTTCTTGCTTTAGTTACAAAATTAAGTTCTAAAAGTTGGTACTAGTTTTCATTAGTGATAGCAAATTTAAATTAATGAAACCAAAGTCATTATTTATTTAGTTTACTCTTTTTCATAGTTTAATTTATGTTCATGATAAAACTAAGATTATAGAATAAAATTTTTAAGAACCCAAGTATGTGACATTCCTTGAATTCTAATTATTTATAATTTTAATCTTGCTTGCTTAAAATAAAGCCTCTCCTATTCACTCAGGGCACTTTTTATAATTCAAAAAGTAATATTTGTTTGAGAAAATATATTTGATTTGTTTTTAGTGATTGAGAATCCTTGTAGCAGCACTTTCTTTTTTGTTTAGTATGTCTGGACCTAATAGCTCTTCAGAATGGTCCATTGAAGGTCGTCGATTGGTACCATTGATGCCCCGGCTGGTTCCCCAAACTGCCTTTACTGTAACGGCTAATGCTGTTGCTAATGCAGCTGTCCAGCACAATGCATCTCTTCCAGTGCCTGCAGAAACAGGAAGCAAGGAAGGTGAGTAGAAAAATATTTTGGTGTTCGAGATAACTTTTCTCAGAATCTTCAAGAAAAGTCTTATTTTTTATTTATTTTAATCCCAGTGTTGAAAGGTTATGAAACATAGTGGGAAACTGTGATTCTGAACCTAAAAACTGCCAGGTTTTTAGTTTCAGACAAAATTAAATCTTTCTTTTGTTGACCATATGAATTATGTTAATCACAAAATTGCAGAAACCTTCTAGGAATGAATTTTTGATATCAGTGTATCTTGTTAGAAGTGAATAGGAGGCCTTCGTGGATGACGTTAGAAAATAAATAAGTTGACAGAGTCATTTAACTGCTAAAAAATGATGCTGAACTGATAGCTTTAGAAAATAAAGCTCTGTTTTCGCTTTCTGAAATGAGTGATGTGTGCTGCTTCTCTGTAATGGTCAATGTGCTGAATCCATTACCTGACAGAAGAACTTTCTTATTGATATTTAATCTATTTTAAAAATCCTTGAATTTTCTTGAGTCCACCAAGAGTAGTATTAAGTTTGAGAGAGCATACAGTATTTGGATTGACTCCAGTGGCTTAGTTTGGTGTTGCATGACAGTGACCCTGAAAGCAATGCATTTGTCAGATTACTCTAGGGAATTGTCTTTGCTTGCCTAGCAATGGGCTGTGGAGTAGAGTGAGACTCTCTTCATGCATGCCAGGCTCTGTTTTATTTGGAGGAAGACAGTTATCATTGTGCAAACTTGGCCTTCATTGGGTTCCTCTATCTACCATCTCTCTGGTAGGTAGAGTGGAAAGAATGTAGGGTTTTTACTAGTCAGATCCATGCTTGATTCTTAGTTTGTCATTTCCTATCTATGTGACCTCCAGCAAATCTTAGCTTCTGTGAGCCTTGGGTTCCTCATCTTTAAAATGAGGATGTGACATTGTGAGAATTAGTGAAAATGTATGGAAAGTATTTAGCATAGAGCGTGGTACTCATAAACGGTGCCTATAAACTACTCTTGCTGTTGAACTGTGCCTTCATTGAATGATTAATTGAAATATGATGTTGTCATTATTTGAGTTATTGTTGCACTGTTTGGATAGTCAATGACTTGTGAGTTGATTTATATAAAATAATCTTACCTTGGTTCTCTCCTAGCAGCTGTGTTGGAAATTGTTATAAGTAGGGAAAAATGATCCATACTCCATCACTGATGCTGCTATTAGTATTAAAAGGGAGTACAAGTACATGCTTGTTGTCCAGCTCCTGCCATGAGTGAAAAATGATTTTTGTTTTTCTCAGTATAGTTTTAAACTTGTTTTCTTTGTAACTGCATTCTTCTCCAGTGGCAATGTCACTTGTAGACAAGCTGTTAAAATACTTGGGGAAAACCCATTTAAGTGATGAGTTTCTGGAAAGCTTATTACTACCTTTTAATCTGTGGACCTAATACTTGGTACAGGACTTTAACTTCACATCACATGAAAATGTTAAAACTGGCCTGCAATAAAAATAATTTTTCTGTATGCCTGGACAGTTTTGGTGAAAGTTAACAGCAAACTTTTTTATCGTTCCTTCAGTAGTGGTTTGCTATTCCTACACAAGTACCACGTCAACCCCAACCTCTACCCCTGTTCCAAGTGGCAGCATAGCAACGGTTAAGTCTCCAAGACCTGCCAGTCCTGCCTCCAATGTAGTTGTCTTGCCAAGTGGAAGTACTGTTTATGTCAAAAGTAAGTGATACTCTCAGTGTTATCAGGGCCATCTTGGCTAAATGCTGCAGTATAGGCTCCTATTCGATCTGCTTTTCCTGGATTAAATCATTGGTCCACTAGTTATTAGCAGTGATTAGTTTTTGAGGGTTCTAAATAATTTCTTTCTTTACATATGACTTGGTGTATATTGCTTTTTAATCAGTTCTGGGGTTTGAGAAATGACTTCTTTTTTGTTCTCTGTGGGTAATTTTCCTTTGAACAGTGCTATCCTTCAATAATTTACTTTTTTGCTTGTCATGGAGTAGAAATGTAATGAAGAGAGACTGAAGAAATGTGCTTATGTGATTTATTCAATGTTTACTCGTATAATTTTAATCTTTGTACTATTTTCTTAAATTATTTTATATAATGTATTATCCAACTGTTAGATTTGGTGAAGCATTCTATCTTTTATATTTTTAGTTGACTGTAATTTTTAAAAGTTTCTTTTATTTGCAGTTTTAAATTGCTTTATTCTACCCTGTGAAACATTTTGACGTCCAGTTCACTTTTTAATTTTTGATTTCTATTATTGTCAGTGTTGCTTTATATTTTATTTTAAAATTTATTTTGTTATTATTATATTTTAACTTACAAAGAAAACAGGTTGATATGACTCACCATTCTGTGGTTGGAAAGTTCAAGATCGGGTGAGGCCCTTACACTGCTTCAACTCATCATGGACAGTGGAAAGGGAGTGGGCGTATGCGTATGGAAAGAGAGGGAGCAGGAGAAAGAGACTAAGGAAGCGAGAATTTTTTTAGTTTATTTTTAATTTAATTTTTTTTTTGACTCGGACTTTCACTCCATTACCCTGGCTGGAGTGCAGTGGTGATGTCACAGCTCACTGCAGCCTTGAACTCTTGGGCTCAGGTGATCCTTCAACCTTAGCCTCCTGAGTAGCAGGGACTACAGACATTCGCTACCATGTCTGGCTAACTTTTTTTGATTCTTTTTTTTTGTAGCGATGAGTGCTCGCCATGTTGCCTCAGCTGGTCAGGTCTTGAACTCTTGGCCTTATTAATCCTCTTGCCTTGGCCTCCCAAAGTGCTGGGATCACAGGCGTAAGCTACTGCATTCAACTGGTGTTTTAATTTAATTTTTTGCTTTGTTTTACTGTCATCTGGAGATCATTAATATTTGATTTTTATTTCTTTGTAACTTTTAGAGGCAGAGTTTACTGTTTTAGAAAGAAATGATTCCAGGTCATTGTTTTTAAATTAGGGCTGAAAAATCGAAGGTGTAAGGAGTTATAGTTTATTACCAGTTTCATGAGTCATGCCATATACTTTTTAAATATCTACTCTGTAGAGATTTTCTACATAGGTTGCTATGTTTTATGATTTTCACTTGATTTTTAAAAAGTCTGCAAAAGCAGTTGAAGCTTTATGTAGTTCATAAAAAAAAAAAACAGAATCTAGGACTATTAAGTAAATATCTGATTTCTATGGATTTAGCAAGGCAGTCTTTTAAAATAATTGTAGAGAGTTATTTTTTAAAATCATGTTTTGTTTTTGAGTTGGAGTCTCACTCTGTCACCCAGACTGGAGTGCAGTGGCTGCTCCCCCAGCCACTGCAGCCTCGACCTGCTGGGCTCCGGCGATCCTTCCGCCTCAGCCTTCCAAGTAGCTGGAACTACAGGTGCACACTACCACACCTGGCTAATTTTTTTTGACTTATTGTAGAGATGAGGTCTCGCCAAGTTGCCCAGGCGGGTCTCGAACCCGTGCGCTCCGGCAATCCACTCACCTCAGCCTCCCAAAGCGCGGGATTACAGGCTGAGCCACCGAGCCTGGTTTAAAATCATTTGTTTAAATACTGAAAGTGTATCTCAAACATGAAGATACCGTTTAATATAATATGTAGTTTTAATTAACAGGAAGTTTATTGCTTTATACTCAGAAGTCACACAGACATTAGTTTGGAATGTAATCATTTCTTCATCTAACTTTGTATGTGCAAGGCACTATACTGGGGAAACAGACCAGTAAGGATTAGTCATTGGGGCTCCCAGAGCCCCTTAATAATGGGAGATATGTAGACAAACAATCACATTGCCATTTGGCAAGTGGTATAACTCAGGGAAGATGGGAATTAGCTTTGCTTAGGGGAGTAAGGGAAAGCTTAACTGAAGAGGTAGCTTGCAGGGTTATGATTGCAGGATGGTGAAGAGGTCATTGGTGGTAGATGAAATTCTCCAAAGAACAACAGTCTATGGATACCCAGAGATGGATAGAATGTGACAAGGTGGCATTGGGGAATGATGAGCAGTTCAGCATGCCAAGATTGTAGGGGTGCTCAGGATTGGCTGTAGCAGGATATTGTATTCTTGGAAAGCTGTGGGGTCTTGAATTATATGGTAATGATTTTGTACCTCATCTTGTAGGGAGATAAAAACTACTAAAGGATTTTAGGCAGTGCATAGATATGATCAAACATGAAATTTTGTAACTAGCATTAGGATGGTGGGTAGAATGGAAATGGAGAAACCAGAAACATAGACATCTTTTAGGGATTTGTTGCCAAGATACAGGCAGGAGATAAGAAGGCCTGACATGGAATAGTGGCTGTAGGTTTAAAGAAAGGTGGAAGGCATTCAGAGACCACATCTCTGAAGGAGGATTCATAGAACTTACTGTCTGATCGGCCATAAGAGAGAGAAAGAAGTCAAGGATGACTTGACAACACAAAAATAAAGAGTAAAATGCAAGATAAGTTTGGTATAAATATAGCAGTTTTGTTATTGCCCTTCAGGTGTAAGCTGTTCAGATGAAGATGAAAAACCCAGAAAACGAAGGCGAACAAACTCTTCTAGCTCCTCTCCTGTTGTCCTAAAGGAAGTTCCAAAGGCTGTTGTTCCTGTCTCAAAGACAATCACTGTGCCTGTGAGTGGTAGCCCCAAGATGAGCAACATCATGCAGAGCATTGCCAACTCCTTACCACCCCACATGTCTCCTGTGAAAATAACCTTTACTAAACCGTCAACACAGACGACAAACACAACAACACAGAAGGTATGTGGTGGAAGGGAGTCTCTGCCTGCCAATTTTTCTTTCAGAAGTTGTGATTCAGATTTAATAAACATGCACTGAGTGCTTACTATGTGCTTGGCATTATGCTGGGTATGTTCACATCTCTTTGTTTAATTTTACACATAAAGCTATAGGATAGGTATTATTTCACTTTTGCAGATGAGACACAGTGGTGCTAAATGACTTGCCTAATGTGACACAGCTAGCAGATCTCCTGCTTCTAAGAATTGTGTTCTATTTTATAATTGTAGTGCCATTTGGAAGAAAATTAAAATAGAAAAAAATTTTCCAACCTATATTTTTATGGCCTTACTTTGGGAACTGAGTTTTTGCTTTGCCAAAGCAATAACATTGTCAGAGTTAAGTGTTTCATAGAAGAAAAGAAGGATCTAAGGAAGTGAATAATTGTATCTTTTTAATCTTCTTTTTAAATTCTGTTTATTCTATTACTAATTTATTCCCAAATTTTCTCTAAATATGTTCAAGTCATTAGTATTCTGTTAGTTTCATATTATTAGAGCCCTCTGTTTTTCCCATGGTAGTCTGGACTCTGATGACTCTCCAGGCTTGTTGTACACCTTGACCATCATTCTGATCTTCTCCTTTGTTAGTTCATTTACTCATTTTGCTAGAGCATATCCTCTAGTGACTTGTTACATGTGTGGATGGAAAGTAAATTTTTTGAGATCTTGCATGGTAGACTACATTTCTTTATTCTGCCCTCTCATTTTCTTGTTGATTTAGTTAGGTAAAGTATTCTAGGTTAGAAGTAGTTTTCCTTGCGAATTTTGAAAGTTTTGCTCTGTTGGTTTCTGGTTTCCCGTGTTGCTTTTGGAAAGTTCAATGCCATTTTAAATTCAGATCCTGTTTTTCTCTTTGAAAACTTATAGTAACTTTCAGAGTTCTGAAATTTCAAGGAAATGTTCCTTGATATGTGTCTTTATTTTTATCCATTAGGTTATGTACTCAGTGGACCCTTTTATTGTGGACACTCATGTCCTTCAATTATGGGCAATTTCTTGTGTCATTTCTTTCATTTTTCTATTTTTTTCTCTTTTTGGACCACCTATTATTCACCTACTGAACTGCCTGGATTGATCCATTAATTTTCTTTTCTCACTCCCATTTTCCACTTGTTTGCATTTTTTTTCCTTCTTTAATGTAACTGTTAGAAGCCTGGATTTTGGAACTAGACTTCCAGGATTCAAATTCCAGCTTTTGCCACCTACTAGCTATGTGAATGTGGGAAAACTAAACTCTGTACCTACATTTTCTCGTCTGTAAAACAGGGAAAACAACATATGTTATAGCATTTTGGGGTGCAAATAAATGAGATAATATAAAAAACAGTTACAACAGAGGCTAGCTCATAGTAAATGCTCTGTAAATATTATTATTTTCTTTATCATTTGGCTTTTTTCTTCACTACATCTATGGAATTTTTCATTTTTGCTCTCATATTTTAAATTTCTAGTAACTCTTTTTCTCTGAAACCTCCATTTTTAAAATCTAGCATCCACCTTTTGTCACTACCGGGCACTGTAGCTATGCCTGTAATCCCAGAACCTTGGGAGGCCAAGGCATGAGGACTGCTTGAGCCCAGGAGTTTGAGACCTACCTGTGCAACATAGTGAGACCTCATCTTTATAAAATATAAAAAAATTAGCTGGGTGTGGTGATGTGTGCCTGTAGTTATAGCTATTTGATGTTGAAGCAGAAGGATAGCCCGATGCCAGGAGATTGCAGTGAGCTGTGATTGTACCACTACACTTTAGCCTGGGCAACAGACTGAGACCCCAACTCAATCAATCAATCATCAGCAAGCAAGCAAGCGTCCTACTCTTTTATAGAATCATATTCTTTGATGATATTCATGGTACTTTTAAAACACGTTTTCTTCTTTCATGTTTCTTACCTTTAAGCTCTTTTTATCTATTTATCTTGATCTCTTTTATTTCAGTTTCCTTAAGTATCTGGCTGCCTGCTTATGAATGAAAGTAAGCACTAAAAAAATGACAGAAAGCTCTGTGTGTATGGGTGTGACATGTTGACTGGTGACTTTCATTGTAGATTGATTGACCTAGTTGGACTCTTTTGTTGAGAAACATCCACTACCCTTTCACCTCCACCTTGTGTCACTGTCTTTAGGGCATTTTCTTGGACTGGTCATATTCCTCAGAGGAGGATAGTCCAGTCTCCTGCCTTGAGGAGTATAAGCCTGGCTGCCAGTGTTTGGGGAGTAAGTGGAGAGAAAGTGCTGGGTGAGCTCAGCATTCATTATGCAGGCTTTTTTTAACCCCTCTGTTTTCAGTGTACCTGCTCCCCTCCAGCTGCACCTGGTGTCATCACATTCCCTTGTTAGTCTCCCTTAAGAGAGAAAATTCTTAACCTTCCTTTGCAGAGTGGGGGAGGATAGCAAGGGATCTAAATGCTTCTTAAACCAATTTTTAACTATTTTTCCTCTCTTTAGTTGCACTTTTACTCTCACTTCAGAAGTATCTGGTACTCTCAATTCCTGAGTCTTTCTGGGATTCAGTCATGCAGATTGTCCTATTTTTTGTTCTTCTGTTTGATTTCCACTTTCTTGGAGATGCTTGATCTGTTATTGCTAGTCTGTTTTCCAGTTTTTGAAACTTTATGTTGTTGTCTCTTTTTTGTTTTGACTTACAGGTTTATGTGCCTCTTCCCTCTAAAAAAAATCCTTTCATACTATTTGAGGGAGACTTTGGGGAGAGTGGAGGTAAATTCTGTACTCAGTATATGGTCTTTCCACCAGTGACATCTTTAGTCCCGTGATAACGTTCCTTTAAAGAACCTCCTTGAGTTTCCTGGAAAGATGTCATTACACTCTATAGAAAAAAAATCATTATTTTCTTAATAACTAGAAGTGATAATGAACTGATACATGGGGTATAATTTTATTTTTAATCTGAGGTTGGGGATTATGATGCAGTATTAAGATCAAATGAAAATTTTTGTTGTCAAAGATTGCTGGGTTGGAAATCCAGCTCTTCTAGTATGACCTAAGTCTCTCTAAATCTGTTTCCTCATCTATGAGATGAAAATAATGCCAATCTTATGGAGTCATTGTGAGGATTAAGTGAGATTGGATAAAAAGTATAAAGTATATACTCAACAAATGTTAGCTTCTTTCCTTTCCAGATATTTTATAGAAAGCAGTGTTTTGTTTATTTATAATGCTGATTAATAAGCTGTTCCAAATAAGTGGATTTATCAGTTCACTGAAGTTTATTTCTTAAAACACAGAAATTAAAATACTAAATTTGATTACTTCTTGAATGTTATACTGAGCATAATTTTTAAATTTTTATTTGATAATTCCAAGATAATCTTTCCGAGTGTCACTTTTCATATACTGTTATGGTTGTTGCTTTCTTGGCTGGCCGGCCCTACATTAGATGGCATCAACTGCTATACTCTGAATATTTAGGTTTACTTAGTAACGTTTTTACTTCATTGCTGGATCTTATTTTCTCAGTAAATTCTTCTCTCTTCCCTCCTACTTGTCTTCTCTTTTAATTTGGTATTTGAGAAGTAGTAAAGCAAACCTATAGCTAAAAGATCACTTACCTCTCATCCATATCCTTCTGTTCCCTTATTCTTTTATTTTTAGTCGCTATACTTATAACCAGTTGACATTATATTGCAGTTACTTATCTTCTATTTCATGCATCGACTATAAGTTGCAAAAGGGCAGAGATTTTGTCTTATCACTGTATTCTCTAGCGTTTAGAACAGTGCTTGCTATATAGTAGGTGCTAATTATTATTTGTTGAGTGAATGAACGAATGAATGAAGGAATAAATATAACTGGTTCCATTACTGGTTTTGCCACCTCTCTTGAGCCTCAGTTTCTTTATAAAATAAAGATGATAATGGTCCTTCTTAGAGTGACTAGGAGAATTAAATGAGACAATTCATAGAACATACTTAACATAGTACATATAATGAGTGCTTAGTAAATGTCACTCCATAGCATTTTATATAAGTCTTCCTTGGTAGACTTATGTAAAAATATTTGTAATAGATGGGTGCTCACCAATAAGTGAAGTTTGTGAACTTTTTTTCAATTCATTGACTTTGCCATATCTTTATTTTTGTTTTTTTCTTCTGAATTTTCTGTTGAGAATGGATAGTTGTTTTTTTTTTAGGTTTCAGACTTGTGATGCTTATAAGAGGGGATGTTTATTTCCAGAGTCACATATGAGCCATCCATGAGATTTCAGGCTCAGAACTGTTTAGTTGTTTTACTGTATTTAAAAAAAAAAATGTTTAAGACAAATTAAAAATAAGACTTATTCATTCACTTTGGATTTGTCACAAATTCTGTGTAAGGCTACTTAGGAATTATTTTAGGTGAAGTGACTTTTATATTAAGTATACTTATTTATGAATTTGTGGACTTTATTCAAATTCAAATAGGTCGTATATTTTCAGGGTAGACAGATTTCCACCTATGTTAATGTGGTGCCTTCATTTTAAATATAACACTGATGCAGCACTTGTATAAACAAAGCAGCAGAATATAGCTTTGTGCTTTCATGTGCTTGATTGATATTTTTCATTTTGTCCTTAGGGTGCAAGTCCCAGCACTCTTAAGGAGTTTTTGTGAGTGCTAGAAGGTCAGTAATTTGAATTATGGCCTGAATAAACACTGTTTGGTTCACTTGGATTTGAAACCTCTATATTTCCCCTGTGTTATACGTAACTTTAAGTGCAAGTAGGTTTCCTCCAAGGTGGCGCTCTGATTTTGGATAACTTTTCAGATCAGAAATCATCTTGCAGGCTAAAATCTCAAAATACGTTTTATCATTTATACCTATAACTTAAAACATACTCTTAAAGACTAGATTTATTTTGTGGAAGTTTTGTTTTCTTAATGTTAGAAGCCTACATGCATAGTCTAGTTCTGAAATTGCAAATATTTGATGTAAGTGTGAATGCTTCCCCTTCCCTTGCCCATGGCAAGCCTTGCTAATTTACTGTGGCATATTTTCCTACCAAGCCATGGTGAGTCCTTCTCTGTGCCTCAGAGTCCTTATAAGCGTGGGCTCTGGGAAGCAACCACAGTTAGTTCAGAACTGGCTAAAGTGAAACCTAATTGTCATTACTCCTCTAATTGTTTGCCTGTGCTAATAGCTGTGAGTTTTTTGGATTCTCAGAGGTTTCAGAATTTAAGAAAAAGATAAGGGAAAGTTTTTAATGAAATAGAAATAAAGTACATTGAAATATATTTTCAGATTGACTTAATGGATAATGTCCGTACTGATATCCTTTTAACATTTATTAATTAGTAATAATAAGCCACTAATAATTACTATTTGTTGACTGCTAAATATTGACCACCTGCTATGTGCCTAGCACTGTTTGATGTTTAACATCATCTCATTTAATCCTTGTAATGATTTTGCAAGGTAGATATTATTATCCCCATTTTATAGATGAAAATTGGATCCCAGAGATTCTTCTAACATGTCCAGGGGCCTGCCATTTGTGAGTGGTAGAGTCGGGATCTAAGTGCAGGTTCATTTGACTCTTAAGTTTGTGGTCTTTTTACCATATTGGTCTATTTCTCAATTTATGTGATGACTGCTCATTGTTTTTTTAATAATGCTATATGGGTGTTTACTGGTCAAGTCTATATATAAGTATGCTGGTCAACTCTGTATGGGTTGGCTCCTCAAATAATTAACAAACTACCTAAAATAATGGACAAGTACTTACAGCTTCTAATTATCTGCAACATTGAAAATATCTAATAACAATGTTATGGTCAAAGCTTCTTCAAGGTGTAGGTACTGAGTACAGATATATTCAGTACATTTTGACTGACTTCAGGCCTTGTTTAGAGCTGATAATAAAAATGAAAAGAATTTTTCTCTTAAATTTTTTAGATTTTCCAAAACAGATTCTGTTCTAAGTAGGTACACTAAATTTTAGTGAAAGAGGAAGAAGATAATCTGCTCTGTTTCGGGTTTTACTATACCACTATTATATTCACCCCAGGGCAAAACTGTGATACTACAAACTTATAAATGATTTTTGGATTCTTATCTATAAAATGGGGATGATAATAGTATCTGTGTTACAGGATTGTTGGGAGATTTAGATAAGCCAATATATGTTAACTCTAGGAGCTATTCTTGATTCTGTTCTTTTCCTTAACCCTGCCATTTCCATTCATCAAGTCCTATTCTATCTTTCAAAATAGTCTGAATCTGATCACTTCTCTTTATTTCCACTACTAATACCCCAGTCTAAGCAGCCTCTTTCATTTCTTGCTTGGTCTGCTGCAATATCTTCTTAACTGATCTCTCTGCTTCCACTCTTGCTCTCATCACAAGTTAGATTCATCTTTTAGAATATAAATAGGATGTTGTTTTTTTCCTACTTAAACTCTTCCTGTTGCTTTCTATCATACTTAGTATGAAATTTAAAGTTTTTACTATGTTTGATCTGGACTCTGCTTACTCTTCAAGCCCTTCTTTGCCTTATATATTTTTGCTGCACTGGCTTTCTTTCTGTTTTTAAATACATCAAGCTACTTCTGACATTAGGTCCTTTCCTCCGTACTATTCTCTCTGTTGGAAATGCTTTGTTCCTAAATCATCTACAGATTTCTAGCTGTACTGGCTAAACCTTGATGTCTCTTTCCTGCCTTTCTTTTTCTCCATTCTCCCATTAGCAAATCCTATTGGTTTTGCCTTTAAGATTTATTTAGAATCTGTTCATTCTTCAGCACTTCTGCCACCAACACTTTGGTCACCATCGTCTCGGCTTGGTTTGTTTCAGGAGCTTCCTAATTTGTCTCCCTCTTTCTACCTCCACTGCTCTACTGTATTTTTGTCTAGCAGACAGAGTAATGATTTTTTTAAAAAAATAGACTTTATTTTTTAGAACAGTGTTAGATTTACAGAAAAATTGAGAAGATAGTACAGAGAGTTCTCAAGTACTCTGCTTCCAGTTTGCTCTCCTATTCTTTTGTTTTTACCAACTTCCTGAGAAGTATCCTTTATTCATAATATTTTACATTAGTATGGTATATTTGTTTCAGTTAATTAACAGTATTAATGCATTAATATTAACTAGAATTTATGGTTTTTTCAAATTTCATAGGTTTTTACCAGTTGTCTTTTTCTGTTCCAGAATACCACATTACATTTAGTTGTCATGTCTCCTTAGGCTCCTCTTGACTTGAGATTTTCTCCGACTTCCTTTGTTTTTAATGACCTAGACAGTTTTGAGGAGTACTGGTCAAGTATTTTGTAGATGCCCCACTATTTGAATTTGTGTGATGTTTTTCTTGTGATTAATGTTTGGTTTTTTTGGGAAGAAGGCCACAGAGAAAGTGCCACTGTCATCACATCATATCAAAGGTGTATACTGTCAACACGATCTTCCACGATCTAGTCTTCCACTATTTCTCTCCAGTTGTCTCCTACTACTCTCTGCCTTATAACTTCCCGTGCCGGTCGTCAGGTCCTTGAAATTTCTTGAGCATACCAAGTTTGCTTCTGCTTCAGAGCCTTTGTATTCATTGCTCCCTGTGCCACTGGATGCTCTTCTAGGTAGCAGCATGGCTCATATTCCTGCTTCCTTGTGGTTTCTGCTCAAATGTCACCTCACAGGTCTTTACTGAATTGTTATTTTAAAAAAATTATGCAGCACTCCCATCATTCTTTATTCCCTTAGCCCACTGTATTGTCTCTTCCATTTATCTTTACCTGATGTATGTTTACTTTATTGTTTATTCTTTCTCTCCCCCTCCTAGAATGTCAGCTCCTTGAAAGTTTGAATGTTGTCTATTTTGTTTATTCTTCTATTCTCCAGCATCTCAAACCATGCCTGGCACATAGTAGATGCTCAATAAATGTTTATAAGTGAACAAATGTCTATATTACTTTGTAGAAAGAGTGTGCCAATTATATTCCCTGAGCAGTATATTGAAACACTTACTTTGCTGTATCTTACATAGCACTGAATGTTATCTTTTAAAATATTTGATTGGTAAAAATAATTGCTTTTAAACAAATTTTGATGATTCCTAGTAAAGGAAAGCTTTTATATATTTTTAGTTTTATATTCTGTGTCAAATTGTTTCATGTTTCATAAGTATTTTTGAGTTGTATATAATTAACTGTGAGTCTAGATATATCAGCAGTATGTAGGTACATGAAAATAAATTGTTTTCCCTTCCTTAGGTTATTATAGTGACCACATCACCAAGTTCAACCTTCGTGCCCAACATTCTCTCCAAATCTCATAACTATGCAGCAGTCACTAAGCTTGTACCAACATCAGTCATTGCTTCTACAACCCAGAAGCCACCAGTTGTTATAACTGCTTCACAGTCCTCTCTGGTCAGTAGTAGCAGCAGTGGCAGCAGCAGTTCCACACCATCACCTATTCCTAATACAGTTGCAGTAACAGCTGTGGTGTCCTCTACACCATCTGTGGTCATGTCAACAGTAGCACAAGGTGAGTGGTGATTCACTGTATAATTCTGTTGTTGGTAAATGAGAATTTTGAAGAAAACTGTGGATGTGTTCTTATGCTTTGGATACAAAGGTTCCTACTGTTAGTTCCGAAATTACCACTCCCTGTCCCTCAGTTTGAGATTGTCAAGATAGGAGGTGACTCTGTTTTCTTACGTTAACACATTCACAGTCGGCAAATTTTTCACTTTCCTAATACTGAGAATGGGTGAAAATTAAAAAAAACCTGAAGCTGGTTGCTGCAAGCTTCTGTCATTAAGCACAAGTGAAATGGTCTTTTCTAAATTGTCACCTTTTTCACAACACAGCTGAAAGTTGCAGACATATTCAGTATTTGCCTCAGACATCCACTCTGACTGCCATTTTGTATTTTGTACATTGCATCGTTAAATCACTAATAAGTTCACTGGATTCACCTTTGACCTCGGAAATCTATCTTTTCATTTTCCATAATTATGGTAAATTTTTTTAATGTTGTAGTATGAAAGCCCTGAAATATCAAAATACAAGTATATAACACTAATCACAACAAAATAATGACCAACTTGCAATTTTTACTAACTATGTAAATCAGTAGCAACATTGTGCAGTCGCTATCAGATAATTATCGCAATTACCTTTCTCTCTCCTTGTCTCATTATTCATTTTCAACCAAAATATGATAACACATACATATGAAAACATTGCAGCATTCAGAAACAAAATTTGTAAAGATGTACATTCATATCAGTGGCAACCAGGAAAAGAATTTAAAAATGAAGTAAATTCATATGAGCAGCAGACAGGAACAGAATTTGGAATGATGTAAATTTACATTAGTGATGGCAAATGAGTAGATATGCTTACCTCAAGTTTGTTTTTTTTTTCTCCCAAATTTATAGTGCCTAAACACCTAGGCAATTAACATTCACAAAATATAGGTTAAATCTTGTCAAAACAAATGTCAAAGAACTATACAAATGCCTTTAATGAAAATTTTAAATGATAAGCTTGAAATTAATTACTGTAGGTTCTTCAGAGAAAATATCTAGTTCGCAACCTCCTCAAAGTAAATGATAAGTAGGGGAAAGAAGATGGTTTCAAGGACATGCCATTTGCCTTTTCTTCAGTCTCCTAAATATTTCTGTATGAGTAGATGATGGGAATATTAGATGACAAGGAGCTGAGAGCTGAACTCAAGGACAATTGCCGCTTAATGGCAGAGGAAAATAAACGTGGAAACCTGAAGTTCCCACTTAGCTTAAATCAGTTAGCCTGTCTCTGTATCTTTGTGTTTTTCTCTATGAAAGACAAATAGTGTAGTGTCAGAAATTTTCTTTTTACAGTGTTGGTAAGTCATAAGACAGGGATCAGAGGGAAGCAGAATTCATATTCATGTTTATAGTCTGTCAAAGAGAGCACAGAAGCAATTTAGAAATATTTGGTATTTTCATCGAATTTAACTTGAATAATATATAGCTTAAGACAGATTGGGGCTTAGACATATTCTAGTTTGTGAACTGGTAACTGCAAGTACTCAAATAGGAAAACAACACTGTCTTGATTGCGTTAGTAATGTATAATGTGTTCTCTATAGCAAGGAAGAGGTTACGTAGATAAGGATGCAGTCAATATTCCTTCACTCCATAGGATATGGATGCAGCTGGCTCTGATACTCATTTAATGTCTCAATCAGTGATGGGAAATAATGGGCTTCAAATGTTCTTTTATGTGTGACCTTAAGTAATTTTAGAAAATCCATCTCAGCATTTCTATCTGTATAGTAGTAAACTATAATATAGTCGTCTTAAATGTAGAAATAATTTTTATACGAAAGTCTGTTTAAAATGCTGGTTGCAAACATGTTCCAAACTCACCAGTTAAAAATTTGAAGGTAAGAGACAGCAAGACCATCTGACTCCTCACCTGGCTGACCCCTGTTACAAAGCTAATGTAAATTATCATCTATTGATAGTTGCTTTTCCTTTCTAGTACTTATCAAATAGTTTACTGAAGTTTTACTTTATTAGAAAGATTACTGTTATTTCAAGGAAATTCCTTTGGGCAAAACAAATATTCCATGCTTCTGCTTTTCATTCCCTTTTTTCCAGGTGTCCTCTGGATCTCTTAGGAACTATAACTTCCCATATTTTCTCCTTTGCTTCTTAGAATTGTACGTCTCTTTGAGCCTTAAGTCATTCTAGCACAGCTGCATATGACATCTCAGAGATGTCTCTTAAAGCCACTGGAAGTTAACAGAGAATGAGGGATGTGAAAATAAACTCTCTGAATGTAGCTACTCAAGGAAACTGTGATTATTTTGTTTCTGTGTGAGAGATTTGATTTAGATATTACTAGTGCTAAGAAATTAAGACTTTTTTTGTAAAAAAAGGTAAATGCTAGTGGAAATGGTAACACACATATTGCAATTGTGATTCTGACAGCAGGACTTCTGTAGCAGCTCCTGTGTGGATAATTCAGGGTCAAGGGCATTCAGTGTCTGCCTTTACTATGGACTAGAGACAGTTGTAGAGCTGTTGTAACTCTGGCTATTCTTGTAGGGGCAGCTGGTGTTAGAGGTAATAGCAATAACTTTGAGTGACTCCATGTTTATGAGTATAGAGATGGTCTACACACTGCATTGATTGACATGGTTTTTTTTTGAGTTGGAGTCTCACTCTGTCGCCCAGACTGGAGTGCAGTGGCACGCTCCTGGCCACCACAGCCTTGACCTGCTGGGCGCCAGCAATCCTTCCTCCTCATCCTTCCATGTAGCTGGAACTACAGGCACATGCTACCACGCCTGGCTAATTTTTTTGATTTATTGTAGAGACGAGGTCTCGCCAAGTTGCTCGACTGGGTCTCGAACCCATGGGCTCAGGCAATCCACCTGCCTTGGCCTCCCAAAGTACTGGGATTACGGGCTAAGCCACTGAGCCCAACCAGTTATGTTTTTTTAAATTTAAGATCTTTTTTCGCTTTTTCTCCCTTGCAATTTATTGCTGAAGAAATGAGTAGAGTTTCCCATAGTCTGGATTTTACTGATTTCATCTCTGTGGTGTGATTTAACAAGTTCTCTTGTTCCATGTTTTTTTTTTTTGTTGTTGTTGTTTTTTGAGTTGGAGTCTCACTCTGTCGCTCAGACTCCATGGAGTGCAGTGGCCGCTCCCGGCCACTGCAGCCTCAACCTGCTGGGCTCCGGCGATCCTTCCGCCTCAGCCTTCCAAGTAGCTGGAACTACAGGCATGCGCTACCAGGCCCAGCTAGTTTTTGATTTATTGTAGAGATGAGGTCTTGCTGCCCAGGTGGGTCTCGAACCCGCGGGCTCGGTCAGTCCACTCACCTCAGCCTCCCAAAGGCACGGGATTATAGGCTGAGCCACCGAGCCCGACTTTTCCATGTGTTTTCATAAAACTGGTATCTAAATCTAGAAGCTTGATCAGATTTGAGTCTGATAGTTGCTAGAGATAGGAGGAATGAACATTTTGTAAGTAGAATTGTGTACTTCCTCTTGCGTTATTTTGAAGGCATATAATGTCTGGTTTTTCTCTTTAGTGATGTTGTCATCACATTTAGTGATGAGTGAATCCAAATGTTTCAAATGATTTTATTTTTTATTTTTTTTTGAGTCAGGGTCTCACTCCGTCACCCAGGCTGGAGTGCATTGGTACAATCACAGGTTACTCACAGCCTTGACATCCTGAGCTCAGGTTATCCTCCTGTATCAGCCTTCCAAGTAGCTAGGACTACAGGCATGCACCACCACGCCTTGCTAATTTTTTGATTTTTTGTAAAAACGTGATTTTACTGTGTTGCCGGGGCTGTTCTTGAACTCTGGAGCTCAAGCAATACTCAAGCAATATGCCCATTTCAGCCTTCCAAAGTGCTGGGATTACAGGTCTGAGTCACCACACCCAGCTCCAAATGATTTTAATAGCTGTTGATAATCTTGCTTAGATCCATTATTTTATTAATTTTTGCAACATTAATTTTATCTCTATTTTCTTCATTTATTCACTGGAATGCTTAAAGAAGAACTTTCCCTTATTACCATTGCTTACCATGAAGTATAATTCATATAGGAAAACCAGGATAAATACCTGATTATTTCCCTTTACTTATATGCTTTCAGATGATTTGGTTCAGTGGCCAGTGAGATGTTTATTCCACATATCATTAAGATTTTTGATGTCTATTAGTCCATTGCTGGTCTTCCTTCTGTAGCTCAAATTATTTCATGCGTTCCAGTGGGAGCCTCTTTAAGTTGGCTCCTAATTCTTTTGACACAACTATATTAGTCTTTAATACTTTCTTGTTTTGTAATATGATGAGATGTTCCAGGTTCATCTTATACATTTTCGACCCCAGATTTGGAACTAGACATTTCTTCAGGGACTCTTGGTTTCATAGTGAAAAATAGTGTTTGGACACCACAGTCTGGACACTGTGGGAGTGATCATTTACTGCATTGGTCATTGTTTCTACATGTTATTGATAGAGTTAGAGGAGTTTTTTTTTGTTTTTGTTTTTGATTTTGTTTTGGTAGAGACAGGATCTTGCTCTGTTGCCCAGGTTGGTCTTGAACTTCTGGCCTCAAGTGATCCCCTTGCCTTGGCCTTCCAAAGTGCTAGGATTTCAGGAATGAGCCATGTACTTGGCCTTTTTGTTTTCCAAAAGGACATACATCATCAGTTCATACGATTTTAATTTAAAATTATGGGTTTTAACTTTTTTATCTGTATATTTCTATCTTTTTTCTCCTCTTATACTAAAATCCTGTTCCTGATGCTTAATACAATCATTTATTTCATTTTCCTATAATATATAACAAACAAAACCAATATGATTAACAATATGATTATTGAACAGAAATTAAGATTTTATTGTGATCTTTTATTTTTTAGGGTATTCTCACTAAGCATACACAGTCAAATTACTGTATTTTAAAGTCACTTGAAATAACTCTTTTCTCTGTAGTTAAACATTAATTTGATATGCAATTAGGTTAATTTGTTTCATTATTGTTTTAGGGATTGCCATTTAAACATTTTTCCCTAAATTTTATTTATAATTATATAAAATATTTGTGTAGTTCCAAAGTCAAATCCACAAGACAAGGTATGTTCTGAGAAGCCTACCTTCTATCAACTGTCTCTACACTCTGTTTTGTCCTACTCTGATAGGTAATCTTTTAAAAATTATTCATTCTTTCCTTTTTAAAAATATATAAGAAAAAAATGTATTTATTGTACTTTGCCTTTTTCTTAAATAAAAGGTGGCACACATTGCTGTGTACTTTAATGTTTGGAAGGGGTAATGTTAAATTTGGTTCTTATAAGTTTGGTGCTAGTAATAACAGAAAAAGATGATGGTTTAAATGTTCTTTTGTTTGGATGGAAGGAAATTATTTATTTTAGATGACTGTTGCTTCATATTTGATTTTTCTCCCTTTTTCCTCCAGATTAAAAAAAAAGCTAATCAGACTAGAAGCTATGATTAGCTTTTTTGTTATATCTAAATGCATCTTTACTAACTGAGGACTGGAGTATTTTATTTAGGTTGATTCCGTTTTTATTCTGCCTATTTCTAAGACTACTTATTCCTGTTGCCACTGTTCCTCATGTTATTTTGTAGATTTCATGAATTATTTTGCCCAGTACTGTGACAATCTTATGCTAGCCTTTTATTTTCCTTCTTTGGCCCCACTTCAGCCCAAGTAACATGTTGCTTCCAAGTACATTATATTCTATCCACTAATACTCCTGCTCTCCTCACTTTATTTTTTTTTAGGCTGACCCTGAATGTAGTTTCTGCCTTCTTCCCCTTTCTTGAATTCCTGTCCTTGTGTAATACCCCAACCTATTCATTGACCTATGATTACCCGTTTAGCTTCTACACATCTAAATTTTTTTTTTAAACCTTAAAGTATTAGTGGATGAAACAATTTTAGAGAACAAAAGGCCACCAATAATTCCACCACTCTACTACAATAGCACTTTCCATTTTATATATTACTGCCTTATTACCCATGTGAATAGTATATTTTACATATTTGGGATAAATAGCCCATATTCCATTTAGTAACATGCTTTCTTCATATAGCATTACTTCATTAGTATTCTGTTATTTTTCTATAATTGTCCTAATTATGTTTAGTGCTTGTTAATATTTTTATTATTTTTGCCTAATTTATTAAATTATTCCCTTAATTTGAATATTTAGTGTGTTTTCAGGTTTTGATATTCTAGATTTAACTATAGTGAACATCTTTGTGAGTTTAGTTGGACCTTCCATTTTCTTAGAACCTGCACTCAGGGGTAGTATAACCAAATGAAAGAACTGAACATATTTTATCTCCCTGAACTATACCATCTTGGAATATTTCATAAGTATCTAGCCACTATCAAGTCATAAGTATCTAGCCACTTACTCTTCTTGTTTTAAATAATGGGATTGGGGAAATAATTTTTGGGATTCAAGAAAAGTGGAATAGCATACTATTTAACCAATACAGTTTAAGCATCCCTAATCTGAAAATTGAAAATCCACAGTGCTCCAGAATCTGAAGCTTTTTGAGCACCAGCTGATGTCACAAGTGGAAAATTCCTCATCTGACCTCGTGTGACAGGTCACAGGCAAATGAAGGTGCACGATGCAGTTTATTCAGTGTCCCCAGGGGGAAAAAGATCCTTCTAGCCCTCTTGAGCTGTTAAAATGTCAAAAAGGCCTGCAGATGCCCCTATGGGATAACAGTGATAAGTGTTTATAGCACAGAAATCAAGCTGTTGGAGAAACTGGACAGCAGAATAAATGTGAGATGTCTTACAGAAGACTATGTTGTTGGAATAACTACTGTTTGTGACCTGAAGAAACAGAAGTACAAGTTGTCGAAGTTCTGTTCTGAAAGTAGTGATCAGAAGTCAGTGAAAAATAGAAAAACACTGCATAAAGCTAAAAATGAAGATCTCAATTGTGCATTGAAAGGGCAGATCTTTTAGCACTACGGTGAACTCATGTCACTTAGTGGTATAGTGATCAGGAAACATGCCAAGGTCTATTATGGTGAACTGAAAATTGAAGGGAACTGTGAATATTCAACAGGCTTGTTGCAGAAATTTAAGAGGCACGGCATTACATTTTTTTAAAAAATTGTGCTGATAATGCATCTGTTGATCATGATACAAGAATAAATTCATTGAAGAGTTCACTAAGGTCATTTCTGATGAAAATCTGATACCAGAACAATATCATTATTTTGATGTTATTGCCTCAGAATGACCCTGACTATAGCTGATAAGACGGTCATTATAGGAATTAAGGATGCCAAGGACAGAATAAATGTGCTGGGATGCTAATGCAGGAGACAGTCATAAATGTGAAAAATGTGAACTTGCTGTGTTAGGTAAAAACTTGCATCCTCTCTGTTTTCAAGAAGTGAATTTCTTTTTTTTTTTTTTGAGTCAGAGTCTCACTCTGTCGCCCAGGCTGGAGTGCAGTGACATGCTCATGGCCACCGCAGCCTCCACCTGCTGAGCTCAGGCGATCCCTTTGCCTCAGCCTTTGAGGCAGCTGGAACTACAGGTGCACACCACCATGCCCAGCTAATTTTTTTTTAATTTACTGTAGAGACGAGGTCTTAGCAAGTTGCCCAGGCTGGTCTCAAACCCCTGAACTCAGGCTATCCTCTTGCTTCGTCCTCCCAAAGTGTTGGAATTACAGGCCCTCAAGGTGAATTTCTCATAAAAAATAATGTTTATGCCATACACTTTCCCCCAATGTGACTTTATTAATTCACTCATGTGGCCAGGGTATCCTTAGATCAAAGAAGAGTACATATAAAAACATTTTCTTAAATAGCATACTAGCAGTAGTGAACAAAGACATGGATGTGAAAGGTTTTCCAAAGGTATTTAACATGAAGGTTGCCATATATGCTGTTGCCAGTGCTTGGGACATAGTGACTAAAAACATAGTTGTGCTTGCCTGGTACAGCCTCTGGCCTGTAACTGTGTTCAGTGATGATGCTGAACAAGGTGGTTACTTTGAAGGATTCTATATGTCCAGTGAGAAAAAAATGTCTGACCTCCTTTTATTTGTAAAAATATACCTTTAGAGTCTATCAGTAAGCTGGGTGAAGTAGATATTGAGGAAGTTTTTAACATTTATAATGAGACTCCACTTGTTCATTTATTGACCAATGCTGAAATAACTAAAGTGGTTCTGAATCAAGGTGGTCATATAGTGGCAATGAAGATGATTTTAGTACTGCAGAAAAAAGTGCCTATAGATGACATAGTAAAAATATGTGATGAATTTATTGAAAGGCTAGAGCAGTATACATTCATAACAAAAAGAAATCATGCCAGTTTAGAAAATCAAAGATAAAAATGAATAAAATAAAAGAGAAACTAAGAACTATTGTCAATAAGGCAGATGACTGAAGGAAACATTTTAAAAAGCCATCTAGCGGAATGCCCCATCATTCCTAGAGAACTCACCTCCTGTTCGCTCAACTGCTTCTAGTGTTTCTTATCATGTAAAAAAAAAAATTGCAGTGTACAGCAACTTTTAATTAAAATACAGCATCACAGGTGGAAATGGAAGCTTGTCATTGTTGTTGCTGTTGTTTGACAGCTGACACAGGTATTCTGGTGATGCTACTGTGCTGCTTAGTTACCTGAACACATTTGCACAGTATTAATGGTATGTCATATTTTTTACTGTTAAGTACTTATGTGTGAATAAGTGTAAGAAAATGATTGCTTGTCAGTGGCAAGTAAATTCAGTGAAGAATGATGGTTAAGCCAAACAACCATAGATTGTCCACATAGGTCGACTGAAATAGTGAAAGCTTTGCCTTCTGATGGTTTATTGTACACAAACTTTGTTTCATGTACAAAATTGTTAATATATTGTATAAAATTACTTTCAGGCTATATGTACAAGAAACTTGATTAAATTTCATGTTTCGACTTGGTTCACATCCCCGAGATACCTCATTATGTATATGCAGATATTCTAAAACTCTGAGAAAAATTCCAAATCTAAAACATTTCTGGTCCCAAGCATTTTGGATAAGTGCTGCTCAACTTATATGTTGTTTTGTCCCTGATTTATTTTCTTTAATATTTATGAGTGTAACTCAAAACACGGGTCATGTTTTTAACATTTATGTGTGATTTTTCTCCTTAATGTACGTGACTTTTTAAAAAATGTTTTTTGGGCTTCATTCTTTCTCTAGGGCTTATCTTAAAAACTCGTCATGGGCAGTGGCACGACCATGACCACTGCAGCCTTGACCTGCTGATCCCAGGTGATCCTTCTGCCTCAGCCTTCCAAGTAGTTGGGACTACAGGCACGCGCCATTATGCCTGGCTAATTTTCTTATCTCAAACTCCTGTGCTTCAAGCAGTTATCTTGCCTCAGCCTCCCACAGTGGTGGATTATAGGCATGAGCCACTGCATCCAGTCAGGAGGTTCTTTTCACCTTTTTCTCTACTTTCTGTGGTATATTAGTTTTTTTCTCAGGTAACTCATTATGAGCAAGATGAGGATATTTCAGGTACTATACCCAGCTATGGAAATGTCAGTGAAAGAAGAGACAGTCTTCTTCTGTAGGTCTCAGCAAAAAGAAAACCTTTCCCAGAAGTTCTTCAAGAGAAGATTATCTTCATACCACGCTGGCCACAACTGTGTCATGTATTCTAGCCTAAACTAGTCCTTGGCAAAAGTAATCTCGCCACCATGATTGGCTTAGGTCAATTAGAAATTGCCCTCTAGGGCTGGCTTAGGACCAGCCTCCCTAAAAATATATGCCAGTGGCTAGGAAGGTAGATTCTTGGGCAAAGAAAACAGGGTTCTGTTAGAAAGGAGGAAGGATGAAGGAGAAAGGGAATTAGACAGGCAGCTAAGAGTGTGTACTGCATTTGATTATAAGGGGTTTTTGAACTTAAGACTTTTCATTTGATCCTGCACATGTCTGTGAGATTTACTAGGTTGATAGAATTGTTCAAATTCTTCTTGATTTTTGCTGTGTGTGTGTTTACATCAGTTTCTGAGAGTGTAAAAGACTCTAGCTATAATTGTGGCTTTGTATATCATTCCCTTTAATTCTGTCAATTTTTATACATACACATTTAGGATTATTGTATCTTCTTGATGCATCAACCTCCTTTTCTTATTTTTCTTTCTTTCTTTCTTTTTAAGTTATCGTCTCACTGTGTTGCCCAGGCTGGAGGGCAGTGCCATGGTCACCACTCACTGCAGCCTTGACCTCCTGGGCTCAGGTGATCCTTCCTGTACTAGCCTCCTGAGTAGCGGAGACTACAGGCATGCACCACCACATTTGGCTAGTTTTTTTGTTTTTGTTTTATTTTTTCCTTCCCCTTCCCTGTTTTTTGATTTTTTTGTAGAGATGAGGTCTTACTATGTTGCCCAGGCTGGCCTCAAACTCCTGAGCCCAAGCAGTCCTCCTGCCTCGGTCTCCCAAAGTGCTGGAATTATAGATGTGAGCCACTGTGCCCTGCCTCAACACCCTTTTCATTATGAAATGTTCTTTTATCTCTGGTAACACTTAATGTTACCATAGATACTTCAATGTCTGCCTTTTCTGATTAGTGTCGTGACTCCAACTTTTTTATGACTAGTGTTTGCTTGATATACAGAGGGTGCTAAAAAAAGTAGACATTTTGAGAATGGAAAAAAACTATTGAAATTTTAGTACTCAATATTAACGAAAATGAAAGGTGAATACAAGTCACGTTTGACTTCTGCAGTTGCAAGAGGTGCTGAAAGTGGTTAGCATCAGCGTCCAGACACTTCTGATTAAAGTGAACATCTCTTAACATCGCTTAAAATATGTATACTTTTTTTTGGCATCCCTGATATCTTTTTTTTCCATTCTTTTATTTTTAACCCATCTGTGCCCTTGTATTTAAGATATATCTTATGGACATTGTGTAGTTAGGTCTTTTTTATCCAGTCTATCCCTGACCTTTTTTTTTTTTTTTTTTTGAGTTGGAGTCTCACTCTCGCCCAGACTGGAGTGCAGTGGCACGCTCCCGGCCACCACAGCCTCGACCTGCTGGGCTCCGGCGATCCTTCTGCCTCAGCCTTCCAAGTAGCTGGAACTACAGGCACGCACTACCACACCTGGCTAATTTTTTGATTTATTGTAGAGATGAGGTCTCGCCAAGTTACCCAGGCGGATCTTGAACCTGCGGCCTCAGGCAATCCACTCACCTCAGCCTCCCAAAGTGTGGGATTACAGGCTGAGCTCTGACCTTTAATTGGAGTGTTTACTCCATTTACATTTAATATAGTTATCAATATGATTAAGTGTAAATCTATTATCTTGACAGTTGTGTATGTCTCTCATCTGTTCTTTGTTCTTTCCCTTCTCCATTCTTCTTTAGGTTTATTTATTTATTTGAAAGAGGATTTCATTTTATCTCTTCCATTGGTAGCTACATTTTATTTTAAAAGTTGCAATGGAGTAGGGTTCTCAGCATCTACATTATTGACATTTTGGACCAGATACTTTTTGTTATGGGGGTAGACCTGTGCATTGTAGGATGTTTAGCACCTTCCCTGACCTCCACCCACTAGTTGCCAGTAGCATACCCCCTGTTGTGACAATAAAAAATGTCTCCAGTGATTGCCAGTTATACTGGGGGGAGGAGGGAGGCAGCAAAATTGCTCTTGATTGAGAAGCCAACGTTAGAGCTTACAATATGCGTTTTAAATTTATGGCAGTCTGCTTTCAAATAATATGCCACTTCATGTATTGTGTTAGGATCTTAAAACAGTACTTCCATTTCTTCTCTCCCTTTTTTGTGCTATGGTTGGCATACATTTTAATTCTGCATATATTATATACCTCACATTGCATTGCTAATGTTATTGCTTCAAACAGGTGATTTGCTTTTAAAGAAATTACAAAAGAGGGGGAAAAAGTCTTTAATATTTACCAGATTCATCTTGTACTTTTTATACTCCAGCCTTGGGATCAGTCATTTCTTCAGGGAACCTTGGTTCCTTATAGTGGAAAGTAATAATTAAGAAGCTAAGATCTGGGTGCTAGATATGCCCCTTTCTAGACGCATACATATTAATGTCTCTGTTTCTATATATTGAAACTGAGTTCATACTGATACATTCAATTTCAATCAAGCACTGCATGTTAATTCTAGTTTTCTCCCTTCCTCTTTGACAGTGTAGAAAGTCTAACTTCTGTGATCTTGAATGTGTTTACTTTACCAGTTTCTTGGTGTATAATCAGTCTCTTATTGTTGATGCTGTTGGCCCCTACCCTATGAAGATGCCCTCCTCACTCCATTGAGACTCTGACATCCTGCACGCTCTTAGCTCGCTCCACCTGAGTTCTGACACCTGCATCCAGCACCCTTTTGCTTGGATGCCTGTCTTACCCTGGTCAGTTCTGACCTGTGCCAGGTGGTTTTTCCACCCAGAAGCCCTCACCCAATTTGAACTCTTCATACCCGCCATGGCTACCCCTTTCTGTGGACACCCTGCTTAACGCGTTGCAGTCCTGTGCTAGGTACCTCACACTCCTAGAAGCCCACTTACTCTCACTTGGGTTCTAACTCTACATGTTGAGCTGTCCTGTGAACTGCCCGCAGTGTAGACACCCTCCTTATCCTACTGACTCTGACTCCCATCCTAGGCTAGTCTCCATAGTGGGCTCTCGTACCCCACGTTGGCTACACTTTCTTAGCTGCTTTGCTGTCCATGTTGCTTTGTGCCACCTAAAGGCTTTAGTATTCAGTTGTTTGGGAAGCTCATGGCAAAGGAAGAGAAAGAAGACTTTGTGTTTATTGAAACATTGATTCATTTGTAAAGATAGATTTGTCTGATAATTGTCTTCTCTAAACTTTAGCCTTCCTAAAGGTAGCGACGGTTTTATGGATACAAAATAGACTCTCTAGGATCTAGCATCAAGTATTTAGTCAATAAATGTTTATCAAATGAATAAATATTCAGAGAGATTAAGTACGTTAATCGTGTCACATAGCTGTTATGCTTTATGTGTTGAAGGCATGATTTAAGTACAATTTTCTGATTCTAAAGTAGCCCTGAATGCTTTTACATCAGATACTTTTCCTACACAGAAGTATATGGAGATAAAATAGTTCAGTTATAGAGTTACCTTTGAGTCAGTGTCTCACTCTGTCTCCCAAGCTAGAGTACAGTGGCAAGATCATGGCTTACTGTAGCCTCAATCTCCTGGGCTCAGGCAATCCTTCTGCCTCAGCTGTAGCTGGGCCTACAAGCATGCACCATCATGTCTGGCTAATTATTTTATTTTATTTTTTTATAGAGATAGGGTCTTGTTATGTTGCCTAGGCTGGTCTTGAACTCCTGGGCTCAAGCAATCCTCTTGCCTCAGCCTCCCAAAGTTCTGGAATTGCAGGCATGAACCACCATGCCCAGCTGGGTTTAAACTTTTTTGGGTAGTTTAAAAATAATATCTTTCACTTGTATAACATTGTATACTTGCTGAATCATAAAATGTTGGCATTGAAGGAGGCTCTACAGATAGTCTAGTTCAGCACAACTCAGTAATACAGCACACACACATGTCACCAAATGGCTCCCGGCTCCACTAATATTCAGGGATGTGTGGGGCAAGGGAGGTGGGGAACTATGTAAGTAATGTCGATAAGCCTTCCAGATGACTTTGACTACACCATTTTGCATTCTTTCAAAATGTTCCTCCATCTGTGGTCTTATATGATCTGTACAACAACTCTCAGACTTGTAGGGCAAGGAAAAATGAGGAAGCTGAGGCCTGGAGAGGCAAAGTGACTTCTTCAGGTTTATTCTCCTCCATTTTTATCATTCTCTAGAGACATTTCGCACAAGAATGTGGTACTGTTTAAAATTTTTTCTATAATGCAATATATTTGTCATGGTGGGAATGTGGTGGAGGAAGATGTGAAAAAACATTCTAAGTACTTAAGAATTAGGCTATTAGTTTATTTTTATTGTTTTAGCAGTGGTTAAAAAGTGAATTTGGTGAGTTAACTCACTCACGATAATAGTCCTTTGGGGTAGTTGATGAATTAACAAAAAAATTTCAGATGAAAAATCCGGGAGAGAAGAATATCTCAAAGTCATATATCTTTGGGGAACATTACTAGTACTACTTACCTGTATGTGCTTGCTAATATTAGTACTGCACTGAAAAGAACCTTATATACTGAATATGTCTACTTAACAACTTTTTTTTTTTTTTTTTTTTGAGTTAGAATCTCACTCTGTCATCCAGGCTAGGGTGCAGTGGCACCTTCATGCCTACCACAGCCTCAACCTCCTGGACTCAAGTGATCTTTCCATCTCAGCCTTCCAAGTAGCTGGAACTGCAGGAGCGCACCACCACGCCTGGTTAATTTTTTTATTTGTTGTGGAGTTGAGGTCTCACCAAATTTCCCACACTGGTCTCAAACCCCTGGGTTCAGGCAATCGTTTTATCTCCTCCTCCCAAAGTGCTGGGATTATAGGTCTGAGCCACTCCGCCTGACCTTACAACTTTTCACATAATTATTTAATGATCCAGTTAGAGTTCTCAAAAAATAACTTTATCTTATAGATTATTGGAAATGAGATAGAGAAAAGCTACTTTGCCTTGCTCAATAGTTCAAAAGATGAATGTTTAAGTGGAGTTATTTTATCTGCTTTCATGTTTAAATTGACTGATTAGAACCTGAAAAATAATATTTGGAAAATACGTTACCTACAAATAAGATTCAAAAATTGGCTGAGCATGATGGCTCATGCCTGTAATTCAAGCACTTTGGGAGACTGAGACAGGAGAATCACTTGAGCCCAGGAGTCGAGATTAGCCTGGGCAACATAGAGACCTTGTTGCTACAAAAAATTAAAGAAAAAGCTAAACAAACAAACAAAAAAACAACTAGCTGGGTGTGATGGTGCACTCCTGTAGTCCTAGCTGCTCAGGAGGCTGAGTCAGAAGGATGATCTGAACCCAGGAAGCCAAGGCTGTGATGAACTGGGATCTGTGGCTGCAGTGAACTGATACCATGCTACTGCACTCTAGCCTGGGCAACAGAGTGAGACCCTGTTTCAAAAAAAAAAAAAAGATTCAAAAATTAATGAATTTGCTTTTTGCTTACATTACTCACATTGAAAACCTGTATTTTGGAACAGAAAATCTATTAAGAGACAGATCTGGGACATTCTGCCTGATACTTTATTTCACCCTAACTCTTCATCAAGGGAAAATTAGTTCATTTTTTGAATCTGAGAGCAATGGTACCTTTCTTGCATAGTTTGAGGACTACATACAAAATAAGTAAGGTACCACATGTTTTATCTGACTTGTACTAGGTACTCAGTAAGTCATAGTTTTTATTGATTTACCCAATCTTTAAATTATTACCTACTATAATAACTAGAAGAACTTTAATTATGCTTTCCTATCAAATTCTCTTTTACCTTATTCTTCCACAGGTGTATCTACATCAGCAATCAAAATGGCATCAACCAGACTTCCTTCCCCCAAAAGCTTAGTCGGTGCGCCAACTCAGATTCTGGCACAGTTTCCTAAACAGCATCAACAGTCTCCTAAGCAGCAGTTACATCAAGTGCAACAGCAGACACAGCAGCAGGTGGCCCAGCCTTCTCCCGTATGTCATCAGCAACAGCCTCAGCAGTCTCCTTTGCCACCTGGTATTAAACCTACCATCCAAATCAAACAGGAATCAGGTAACTGGAAAATGTTTACAAGATATGCTAATTCTTCCCCCAGCACCAGTTATTTGAGTCTTTCAGTTCACAAATACAATATGTCTCTTCATTTATTTAGGTCATCATTCACTTCTTTCATCAGTGTTTTACAGTTTTCAGCATACAATTCCTGTATACATGTTTTGTTAGAATTATGCCAAAGTATTTTATTTTCTTGGAGTGATTATAAGTGGCATTTTGATTTCAATTTCCATATTTTTTTTGTTAGTATATAAAAATGGTGTTGCTCTTGTATCTTTTAATCTTGCTGAGCTCTCTTATTTAAGTTCTAGGGATATGTATATAATTGTTTCGTCTGTAAATAGGGGCAACTTTATTTCTTTTCAATCAATATGCCTTTTATTTCTTTTTGTTGTCTTGTTTTACTGTCTAGAACTTCCAATACTATATTGAATGAGTATGAGTAAGGGGGAGTGGACATCCTTGCCTTGTTTCTGATCTTTATTGTTGTTGTTGTTCCTGATCTTAAGGAGAAAGCGTTCAGTTTTTCACCATTAACTATGATGCCAGCTGTAGGTTTTTTGAGATGCTTTTTATCAAGTTGAGAGAATACCCTTTGTTTCCTAGTTTTTTGGGAGTTATCATGAATGAGTTGAATTTTGTTAAATGCTTTTTCTGTTCATTTTATATAATCATGTGTTTTTTAATGTTTAATCTACTGCTATGCTGGATTATATTGGTTGATTTTCTGTTATACCAGCCTTGCATATCTTAAATGAATCTTGTTATGGTATACATATATTTTTTTATAAATTGCTAGATTCAGTTTATGTCTTTATTCTTGAAAGATTTGAGTCTGTATTTTTCTTTTTTTTAATTTTATCAATATTTTTAATTTTGGTTTTGTGGGGTACAGTTAAGGGTTAGGTGTACAATTACGTTTCATTCAGGCACCCTGTTGATAAGAAGTATTTCCCCTTCCCCAGACAGATATTTGCTACTGTTAATCCCATCCCCCCTCCCATAGTTTCCCAGTACTGTCAGTCATTTTCTTATAGTATTACATTGTATGTTCAAGGTCCATTATATGAGTGAGAACATGTGATACTCGGATCTTTGTTTCTGTGAGAGGTCACTCAGTATTATAGACTCTAGTTCCATCCAGATTGCTGCAAAATTCACGATTGTTCTTTTTTATGGCTGTGTAGTATTCCATCGTGTATATGTACCGTATTTTTCTTATTTTGTACTGTCTTTGTTTTGGTTTCAGGATATTACTGACCTTATAAATGAGTTTGGAAATGTTCATTTCTTTTATTTTTTGGAAGAGATTATATAAGGTTGATGTTAATTTTTCAATAAATGTTTAGTAGAATTTTCCAGTGAAATCATCTGGGCCTAGAGATTTCTATTTTTGGAAACTTTTAATTTATAAATTCAGTTTCCTTAAATTATAGGACTATGTAGATTATCTGTTTCATCTTGATTGAGTTTTGGTAGTTTGTGGTTTTTAAGGAATTGGTCTATTTCTTCTAAGTTGTGAAATTTATGAGTAAATTTGTGGTAATTCCTTTTAGTGGCTACGGGATCTATGTTAATGTCCCATTTCATTTCTGATATTGGTGACTTGTATCTTTTTTATCTTTTCTTTGTCACACTTGCTAGAGGTTTATCAATTAGATTGAATTTTTTAAGAACTAGATTTTTTTTTGAGTTGGAGTCTCACTCTGTTGCCCAGAGTGGAGTGCAGTGGCACGTTCCCAGCCACCGCAGCCTCCACCTGCTGGGCTCTGGTGATCCTTCTGCCTCAGCCTTCCAAGTAGCTGGAACTACGGGCACGCACTACCACGCCCAGATAATTTTTTGATTTATTGTAGAGATGATGTCTTGCCAAGTTGCCCAGGCGGATCTCGAACCTGTGGGCTCAGGCATTCTACTCACCTCAGCTTCCCAAAGCGTGGGATTACAGGCTGAGCTACCGAGCCTGGCTTAGATTTTTGTTTTATTGATCTTTCCCATCATTGCTTTTCTGTTTTTAACGTCATAACCTTTATTATTTCCTTCCTTCTGTTTTCTTTGGGTTTATTTTGCTCTTCTGGTTTCTTGAGGTTGGGATTTATTTGATGGATTGAAAACAGGTTTTCTTTTTTAATTACTTAGCATTTACATCTACATCTACACCTATTTAAATACTTTGGTGTAAATTTCAGCAATGCTTTAACTGCATCCCACATATTTTAATATGTTATATTTTCATTTTCATACTTTTTTTGTGTGTGTGTGTGGAGATGGGTCTCACTATGTTGTCCACATTGATCTCAAACTCCTAGGCTCAGGTAATCCTCCCACCTTGGCCTCCCAAAGTTTTGAGATTACAGGCATTAGCCACTTCTCCCAGCCAATTTTATGTGTTTGTAAATTTCTTTTGAGACTTCCTCTTTGACCCATGGATTATTTAGAATTGTATTGTTTAATTTCCATACTTGGAGATTTTTTGTAATCTTTTTGTCGTTAATTTCTGTTTGATTCTCAGACTCTAGTCTGAGAATATACTCTATCATTGCAGTTTTTAAAAATTTATCGAGGTTTGGTTTTTGGTCCAGAAAATGTTCCATTTTGGTGAGTGTACCATGATACTTGAAAAGATATCTGTGCTGCTTGATGTTGGGTGGAGTGTGTACACACACACACACACACACACACACACACACACACACACACACACACACACCCCCAATTAGTTTCTATTGTTTGAGTGTATTGTTCAGTTTTCCTGTATCCATAGTGAATTTTCTGTATTATAGTTCTATCAGATATGTACAGTAGTTCTAGCTATGTTTTCTGTGTAGTAGTTGGTGAGAGTGAGGTATTAAAGTCCCCAGCTATAATTGCTGGATTTTAATACCTCAAAAATAGCTCTCTCAGGCCAGGTACAGTGGCTCAAGCCTATAATCCCAGCACTTTGGAAGGCTGAGACAAGAGAATCGCCTGAGTCCAGGAGTTAGAGACCAGTCTGGGCAACATAGTGAGAACATGTCTCTACAAAAAAATAAAAATTAGCTGGATGTGGTAGCACACGCTGTAGTCCCAGCTACTCAGGAGGCTGACACAGGAAGATCACTTGAGCCCAGGAATTGGAGGCTGCAATGAGCTGTGATTATGCCACTGTACTCCAGCCTGGGAGACAGAGTGAGGCCTTTAAAAAAAAAATCCTCCCTCAGTTTTTGCTTCATGTATTTTGATGTGTTTATTGTTTGGTGCATACATATTTAGAAACATGCCTTCCTGTCATATTGATCCTTTCTCATTGTGTACTGACCCTTTCCCCTTTTTTTCTCCAATAATTTTCTTTGCTCTAAAGTCTACTTTTTTAAATGTAAAGGCTGATGTTTAACCTTATTTCCATTCTTAGCGTTTTATTTCAACTTAAATTTGTAAAATTTTCTATGTAAACCAAATGATGATAACCACCCTGCATTGATATATTTAATCCATGTAATAAACTACAGTGATTTCTATTCTACTAGGTATCATGTTGATGGGATAGAGTGAGTTCTTTTGCCTTCTAAAAATCTAAAGTCTACTTTATCTGTAATTAATATAGCCACTCCTGTTTTCTTTTCATTCATGTTCATATGGTATATCTTTTTCCATCCTTTTGCATTCAATCTAGTTGTGTTTCATTTGAAATTTCTTTTAGATGGCATATGGTATGATTTTATCCATTCTGACAATCCTTAAGTTTTAAATTATATATTTAAATCACATACATTGAAGGTAATTATTGATATGGTGTGCCATTTCATTGTTTTCTGTTTCTTTCTTCCACTCTTTTCCCCATTTCTCTTTTCTTGCCCAGCTATGATTTGCTTAAAGAATTTTTAGGATTTTATATTCATTTATTTATCTTATTTTTCAGTGTATTATAATGTTCTGCTTTCTTAATGTAGCTTATTGTATGTCAATATACATGCGTTATTTATCACAGTTGACCTTTTCACCACATATTACTCTCTATTTGGAATAATTTTATCTTTCTATTTAAAATGGAAGATTTCACTGTACCTAATGTTAGTTAACATATAATACCTCCTATTTCTGCAAGGTTCCAGTTTCTAAGGTCTATATTTGTTGCATTTTTTTTTCTTTTTAGTTTTTTTCTTTTCGTTGGTTGCATTTTTATCTGTGACTCAATTATTATATTTTAATTAATTAATTAATTTGTTTTTTGTTAGAGACAGGGTCTCACTCTAACGCCTAGGCTGGAGTGCAGTGGTACAATCACTGTGATCTCCAACTCTTGGGGCTCAAGCGATCCTTCCACCTTGGCCTCCAAAAGCTCTTGGGATTTTAGGTGTGAGCCAACTGTGCCTTTCCGATATTTTATGCTTTTGAATAGAGAGTGCATTCATCAAGAACTGAAAAGTATAGAGTGAATAACTTGTCCTCTATCCTTGTCTTCTGTCTAGCTGTCCCTCATGATTAAAAAAAGTCTTAGTTTTTTTACATAATTTCAGAGACTTTGCATATACAAGCAAACTTAGATGTAGATTCTTATACCTCCCCTCCTTTTATACACCCATAAAATGTAACACACGCACATTTCCATCTCCTCCCCCTTCCAGCCTTCTCTTTTTTCCCCCATGTGCTCACTTCATGTCTGTGTAACATTTTGGTAGTTCTTGTACTGTTTCAGACTTTTTCATTATTTATTATATCTGTTATGGTGATCTGTGATCAGTGATCTTTTATATTACCATTGTAATTTTGGGGGGCTGCTGCGAGCCATCCTCTTGTAAGATTTTGAACTTAATAAATGTGTGTGTATTCTAACTGCTCCACTGACTGGGCATTCCCTTGTCTCTTGCCCTCTCCTTGGACCTCCCTGTTCCCATAGACATAACGATAATGAAATTAGGCCAATTAAGAACTTTACAGCAGTCTCTAACTTTTTAAGTGAAAAGATGAGTTACATGTTTGTCTCTTTACATCAAAAACTAGTTTAGTGAAGAAGCCATGCTGAAGGATGAGATAGCCTGAAAGCAAGGTCTCTTGTGCCAACCAGTCAGCCAAGTAGTGAATGCAAAGGAAAAATTCTTGAAGGAAATTAAAAATGCTATTCCAGTGAATACATGAATGATACGAATGAGAAAAAGTCTTACTGCAAGTTTTAGTGTTCTGGATAGAAGATCAGACTAGCTACAACATTCCCTTAAGCCAAGGCCTAATCCAGAGTAAGGCCCTTACTCTCTTCAATTCTACGAAGGCTAAGAGGTAAGGAAGCTGCAGAAGAGAAGTTGGAAGCTAGTAGAGGTTGGTTCATGTGGTTTAAGGAAGGAAACCATTTAGCTAAGCTCGTGGATGAAGCTGGCTACACTAAACAACAGATTTTCAATGTGGGCAAAACAGACTTCTATTGGAAGAAGATGCCATCCAGGATATCTTTCATAACTAGAGAGGAGAAGTCAATGCCTGGCTTCAGAGCTTCAAAGGACAAGCTGACTCTTGTTAGTGAGCAGTGCAGCTGCTGACTTTAAGTTGAAGCTGGTACTCAGTGACCATCTGAAAACCTCAGGGTTTCTAAGAATGATTCTAAATCCACTCTGCCTATGCTCTATCAGTGGAAAAACAAAGCCTGGATAACAGCACATCTATTTACAACATGGTTCACTGAATGTTTTAAACCCACTGTTGAGACCTGCTGCTCAGAGAAAAAGATTCCTTTCAAAATATTGCTGCTCATTGACAATGCATGGTAGTCACCCAAGAGCTCTGATGGAGATGTACAAGATTAATGTTTTTATGCCTGCTGGCAGAATATTAATTCTGCAGCCTATGGAGTAATTTCAACTTTCAAGTCTTATTATTTAAGAAATATGAAGGCTGGGCTTGGTGGCTCAGCCTGTAATCCCAGCACTTTGAGAGGCTGAGGTGAGTGGATTGCCTGAGTCTGTGCGTTCGAGACCAGCCCGGGCAACTTGATGAGCCCTCGTCTCTACATTTAAAAGAAATATGTTGTGTAAGGCTGTAGCTGCTATGGACAGTGATTCTTTTGATGGATCTAGGCAAAGTCAATTGAAATCCTTCTAGAAAGGATTCATCAACCTAAATGCCATTCAAAACATTTGTGATTCATGGGAGCAGGTCAGCATATCAACATTAACGAGAATTAATGCGTGACTGAGTGGTTTAAGATTTCAGTGGGAGGAGTAATTATGTTATGATAAAACTTCAGCAGATAAGGAGTTACTTCATGTGGATGAACAAAGAAAGTGGTTTCTTGAGATGGAATTTACTTCTGGCGAAGTAACATTGTCCTGTTCTGTGAACATTGTTGAAATGACAATAAAGGATTTAAACTATTACATAAACATAGTTGATAAAGCAACAGCAGGATTTGCGAGGACTAGCTCTAATTTTGAAAGAAATTCTACTGTGGATCAATGCCATCAAACAGCATTACATACTAGAGAGAAATACTTTACAACAAGAAGAGTCAGTTGATGCAGCCAGTAAGATTGTTGTCATTGTTGTCATCTTATTTTAAGAAATTGCCACAACCACTCCTAACTTCAGCAACCACTGATTGATCAGCAGCCATTCACATCGAGGCAGTATCCTCCCCCCCAAAATATTATATTTCTCTGAAGGCTCAGACGATTCTTAGCATTTTTTAACAATGAAGTTTTGTTTTTTTTTTAAATTTAGGCATGTACATTTGTTTAGACCCAACGCTATTGTATACTCAACAGGCTACAGTATTGTGTAAACAGAACTTTTATATGCATTGGGAAACCAAAACTTTCATGTGACTTGCTTTATGGTGACATTTGCTTTATCACAGTGGTCTGGAACTAAACCTGTAATATCTCTGAGGTATGTCTAAAGCATAATTTATATAACAAATCCACTGTAAGTTTGTCTCTAATCTTTTTTTAAAAAATTCAAGCAAAACTGCAGTGAATAAGCCTATACATAGTCATTTTTCATGTCTGTAAGTATATCTATAGGATAAATTTCCAGACGTGTGATTGCTGTGTCAAAAGATAAACAGTTTTAAATTTTGATAGATGTTGTCAAATTTTCATTTATAGAGATTTTGTATTCTCCTACCAGTAATGTATATGAGTCCCAGTTTCTTCATAGTGCCCCCTTCCCATCAGTATATTTTCACGCAGCTGGATTTTTCCCATCTGATGGAGGGAAAGTTATCTTAGTATTGTTTTCTTTTCTTTCTTTAAATTTTTATTTTTTGTTTAAGATATGGTCTCATTCTGTTGCCCAGGCTGGAGTACAGTGGCACAATCCTAGCTCACTGCAGCCTCCTGGCCTCAAGTGATCCTCCTATTCAGCCTCCCAAGTAGCTGGGACCATAGGCACATGCCGTCACACCCAGCTATTTTTTTTTTTTTCTGTAGAGATGAAGTCTCATTGTGTTGCTTGATTAGTCTTGAACTCCTGGGCCCAAGCAATCCTCCCACCTCTGCCATCCAAAGTGCAGGGATTATAGGCATGTGCCACTGCACCTGACCTTTTATTTTTCATTTTTCTTATTGAGGTTTTGTTTTTGTTTTTGTTTTTTTTTGAGTCTGGGTTTCTCTTTGTCTTCCAGGCTGGACTGCAGTGGCGTGATCATGGCTCATCGCAGCCTTGACCACCTGGGCTTAGTTGATCCTTCTACCTTAGCCTCTCAAGTATCTGGGATTACAGGCATGTGCCACCATGCCTGACTCATTTTTTGATTTTCTATAGAGACATGTGTCACTATATTACCTACGCTGGTCTCAAACTTCTGAATTCTAGCAGTCCCTCCTTAGCCTCCCAAAATGCTGGGTTACAGGTGTGAGCCACCATGTGTGGTCTATTTTTCTTATTGAGAGTAAGTTTAAGCAACTATTTTTATGCTTTAGTTTCATAATTACTTTTTAAAAAATACTATTTGTATTCACTGGCCTTAAAAAAATTTTTTTTCTAATCAATTTCTGAGAATTCTTTATATATCAGAATAATTGACGTTCTGTGTGTTTCATGATTTGCAGATTTTTTTTCCCACAGTTTGTTTGTGTTTTGATTTTATGTAAACTTCTGTGCAAAGCATTTTTATTTTTATGTGGTTGAATTTATCAGCATGGTCTTTAATGCTTCCAAATTTTCTATTAGAGTTTATAATTTTTATATTGAAATATTTTGGAAAATATTCTATGAGGTGTAGATAATATGGTATGTTTATAGTCCTATGTGACATGGGCCTTTAGTTTTTTTTGTGTGTGTGCAGTCTTTGTCAGGTTTTTGTTTGAATATTATATGTGTTATTCAAAAGAATTTTGAAATTTTTTTTTCATGTCCTGGTATTTTTTTCAAATTTACTAATCTTTATTAAGATATAATCCACTAAAAATTCAAAGAATACATTTAAAGTGTACAATTCAGTGTCATTTAATATATTAACAAGTATGTGCAGCCATCATGCCAGTTGATTTTAGAACATTTTTATCACCTCAAAAAGAAGCTTCAGGCCAGGCACAGTGGCTCATACCTGTAATCCCAGCACTTTGAGAGACCAACCTTGAGAGGCTGAGGCAGAAGGATTGCTTGAGCCCAGCAGTTCAGAACCAGCCTGAGCAACATAGAGAGACCTCGTGTCTATTAAAAAAAATCAGAAAATTAGCCAGGCTTGGTGGCGTGTGTCTATAGTCCCAGCTTCCTGGGAGCCTGAGGCAGAAAGGATGGCCTGAGCCCAGGTATTCGAAGCTGTGATCATGCCACTGCACTACAGCCTGGGCAATAAATGAGACCCCAACTCAAAAAACCAAAACAAAACAAAAAGAAACTTTATACTCTTTAACTATTATCTCTTATTCCCTGTATTTGTTCTTCTGTCTTCCTACTCCCAGCCCTAAGCAACCACTTACTACTTTCTGTATGTAGATTTCCATACTCTAGACTTTGATATGGAAAGAGTCATATTATATGTGTTCTTTTGTGACTAGCTTTTTTTCACTTAACCTTATGTTTTTAAGGTTGTAGTATGTATTAGTACTTCATTTCTTTTTATGGCCAAGTAACATTTAACATTTTTGTTTAATGTTTGTTTATTGATATACATTTGAGTCATTTCCACCTGCTAGCTATTATGAATAATGCTGCTAAAAACATTTGTATGTAAGTTTCTGGGTATTCAATACTCTTGTGTATATATCCAGGAGTGGAATTGTTGGGTCATATGGTAACTCTATTTTTAATTGTTTGAGAAACTGCAGGGCTGTTTTCCAAAGCAACTGTACCATTTTGTATTCCCACCTACTGAGGATTGTAACATTTTACATTCCCTTATACAGAGGGTTCCAATTTTGCCAGCACTTGTTATTCTTTTACATTTTGATTCTAGCCAGCCTAGTTTGTGTCAAGTTGTACTTCATTATGTTTCTGATTTGCTCTTATCTGATGACTAATGATGTTTAGCATCTTTTCATATGCTTATTGGTTCTTTTATGTATTTTTCTTGAAGAAATGTCAGATTTTTGCCAATTTTAAAATGGGTTGTCTATTCTTGCGTCATAAGAGTGTGTGTGTATACATATATATTGTATATATATAATATTAAACCCATATCAGATATGTAACTTGCAAATATTAGCTCTCATCCTCTGAGTTGTCTTTTCACTTTATGGTGTCTTTTGAAACACAGAAGTTACTTTTTTTTTTTTTTAAGCAGGATTTATTGAGTGGACAGAAAAGCTCCCACAGTGGGAGAGGATCTGAAGGGGTTGCCCATAGCAGTTAAATTTTGTTGGTTTTCAATTTATCTATTTTTATTTTGTTGCTCATGCTTTTATTGTTATACATAAGAGCTTTTGCCAAATTCAAGATCATGATGATTTACCCCTATGTTTTTTTCTAAAAGTTTGATAGTTTTACCTCTAAAAGTAAGCATTTGATCCATTTTGATGTAGTTTTGTATATTGTATGATATAAGTGTCTCACTTAATTCTTTTGCACATACCTCTGCAGTTGTCCAGATGAAATATGTCTAAAAGACTGTTTTTATTTTATCCCCATTGAATGGTCTTGGCACATTTTTCAAAAATCAGTTGACTATAGGTGTATGGGTACGATTCCATTGATTTATATGTCTGTCTGTTTGCCAGCACCACACTGTTTTGATTATCATTGGCTTGCAGTAAGATTTAAAATCAGGAAGACTGAGTCTTTCTGTTTTCTTCTTGTTTTGGCTATTCTTGGGGCTCTTGAAATTCCTTATGAATTTTGGAATTAGTTTGTTAATTTCTCCAAAGAAGTCAGTTGAGATTTTGATAGGGATTACATTGACTCTGTAGATTAATTTGAGGAGTATTGTCTTTTTTTTTTTTTTTTTTTAGTTGGGATTTTACTCTGTCAACCAGGCTGGAGTACAAGAGGCGTGATCATGGCTCACCACAGCCTCAAACTCTTGGGCTCAAGCAATCCTTCCTCCTCAGTCTCCCGAGTAGCTGGGACTACAGGCATGTGCCACCTTGCCTGGCTAATTTTCTTTGATTTTTTTGTAGCATCAAGGTCTGACTATGTTACCCAGGCTGGTCTTGAACTCGTGGGCTCAAATGATTCTCCCACCTTGGCCTCCCAAAGTGCTGGGGTTACAGGCATGAGCCACCACACCCAGGCTATTGTCATCTTAATATGTTACATCTTCTCATCCTTGAACATGGTATTTTTTCCCATTTATTTAGATCTTCATTAATTTCTTTCAATGTTTTATAGTTTTCAGAGTATACATTTTGCACTTTTATTAAATTTATTCTTTTGGTGCTATTGTAAATGGAATTGCTATTTAATTTTTTGGATTGTTTGTTATTAATATATAGATTTTTGTGTGTTGATTTTATATCCCGCAACCTTGCTAAACTTATTTATTCTCATTTTTTTTTTGTGCATTTCTTTTTAAAAAAATATATATCTAAATATATATGTATATATATATAAAGAATCATGTCATTTGAAAATAGAGAGTTTTTCTTCTGGTTCAATCTGGATGCTTTTCTTTTCTTTTTTTTTTTTAACCTAATTTCCCTGACTGGAACTTCTGGTACAACACTGAATAGAAATGGTAAGAGCAGGCATAATTGTGTTATTCCTTGTGTTTGCTATTCATAGAACTTCTAGTGTCTTTTATAAGGTGAGCCTACTAGCAACACATTCTCTCAGTTTTTGTTTATCTGGTAAAGCCTTTAGTTTGCCTATATATTTTTAAAAATAGCTTTGCAGGTTATGGTATTCTTGGTTGATGGATTTTTTTTTTCTTTGAGCACTTTGAATATGTTATCCAATTGCCTGCTGACTTCATTATTTCCACTGAGAAGTCAGCTGTAAACTTTATTGCATTTTGTTTGTTAGGTGACAAGTTGTTTTTCACTCTGCTTTCAAAATTTTCTTGTCTCTGGATTTTCATGTTTTTACTAAAATGTGCCTGTTTGTAGATCTCTTCATGTTTATCTTATTTGTAATTTGTTGGGCTTCCTGGATATGTACGTTATTGTTTTCCAATACATTAGAAAGTTTTCAACCATTATTTCTTTACATGTATCTTTTCCTTCTCCTCCCTCCTGTGGTATTTCCATTACTTGTATGTTGGTATGTTTAATGCCAGAGAAATGTCTCACATTTCTCTGAGGCTATGTTCATTTTTTTTCATTATTTTTTCCTCTTTGTTCTTCACCTTTCATAATCTTTACTGATCTATTTTCAGGCTTGTTAATTCTTCCTTTTACCAGTTCAGATCTACACGAGCCCCTTTAGTGAATTTTTATTTCTGTTATTATACTTTTAATCTCCCTGTATGTTCCATTTGGTTCTTTTTGAATAATTTTCATCTCTTTTTTTATATTCTTCATTTGATATAACATCATCATTGTTCCTTCCTTTGCTTCAGTTATTATGCTTTTCTCTAGTTATAATAGCTACTTCAAAGTCTTTTAATGTTAAATCTCACATTGCACTGTTCTCAGACAATTTTTGTCGCCTGCTTTTTCCCATTATTTGGGTCATATTTTCCTATTTGTTTACATATGTTCTTATGTTTTTGTTAGAAACTGGACATTTTAGATGCTTGCATTCAATTCTCTATATCTGTGGGTTTTGTATCTGCAGATTCAGTCAACTGCACATCAATAATATTAATAAAAAAGAATAATTCAACAGTAAAAAGTAATACAAATATGTAAAACACTTTACATAACATTTACATTGTATTAGGTAATATAAGTAATCAGAGATGTTTTAAAGTGGAGGGAGGATGTGTGTAAATTGTATACAGATGCATCATTTTATATGAGGGACTTGATTATCTGTGGATTTGCATATCCAAGGGGCTCCTGGAACCAATTCTCCATGGATGCTGAGGAATGACCATATAGTAGCGGGGTGCTGGTCCCTTCTCCCTGAAGGATTTGTTTTTATTTACTAGGTTATTTGTTTGTTGATAGGGTCATTTATTTTAGTGATGGCTTTTTATTCCTCTCCAGGCTGGGCTCTCCCCTGTCCCCACAGTGTTAAGCCTCTTATATTACTCCTCAGGGAGGCACAGCTCTGGGTATGCCCCCAGTCATTTTGGGGTGACAGTGCTATTAACTTTTCTTTCTTCACCTCTTTCCTTGAGCAAATACATTAACTACTTAAACTCATCTGACTGCTGCCTGATTGCACTAATGTTTTCAGCTATGCCTTGGATCACAAATTGCCCTACAAATTAATCTACATCTTAGCTTATTTGAAGGACTAATTTCTGGAGTTCATTTTTGATATTTGTCCTGACTCCAGGAAGGGTCCTCCCAGCTTTCTTATTCTTCTCTTCTTTCCTACAGACTATCTACCTGTGTTCTAGACTATGTCTTCATTATATCTGTGAATCTTCTTCCAGTTGCCTTTCACCACATTCCTATTCCTATTCCTAAAAATGCTCTTAGGCTTGAGCTTCTCCATGCTCCTGGTACAAATGAAGTCAGTTCCTTTGGAAAGATATTAGGAGCTATCTGTTTTATCATCTGTTTCCTTTTGTCGGGAGTTGGAGTCTCACTCTGCTGCCCAGGCTGGAGTGCACTGGTGCACTCATGGCCACCACAGCCTCAACCTGCTGGGCTCAGGTGATCCTTTCACCTCAGCCTTCCAAGTAGCTGGAACCACAGGTGCGTGCCACCGTGCCTGGTTAATTTTTTGCTTTATTGTAGGGCTGAAGTCTCACCAAGTTGCCCAAGCTGGTCTCAATACCCTGAACTCAGGCAGTTCTCTTGTCTCTGCCTCCCAAAGTGCTGGGATTACAGGCGTGAACCACTGAGCCTGACTGTTTTAGCATCTGTTTCTATCCTTAGGTAAAGTCTCTCAGCCAGGGCTCTGGAAACTGGGATAGGGTCAGTGGCAAACTTTTTCCCAAGTGACACCCTTGCTTTAGGTACTGACTGCTAGGTGACAGGGTGAGGAGCTTGGCAGCAGTCTGAAGTCTCTCTGCTGGCCTTTCCTGGTGGTGGAATCACTGCCTCACAAGCTGGGGTGTGGGTGGTCAGTACTCCAGTGTTCTCAGTGGTGCTGTGCCCAAAGAGTCTTTGTCCAAAATTTAGGGGCTAGGTAAAATAAGAGAGCTCTTACCTCTCTACTGCACTTGCCCAGAACTTAGTCTTAGCAATAGGTAGCGGGGGGCAGGATGAGATAATCTGAAGTCTTGTTCTTCCTGAGAAGAAAGCCCTTCTGGGAACTGGGGAGAGAAGGAAACCTGTGTTCTTTACTTCAGCCACCTGGATTGTCCTCCTTGCTGAACTGGTAGCAGGGAAAGAAGACATGGTCTTGGTTTAAATGTTTTTCTTATTGAAATTTTGTAGATTTTCCTCAGTAAATATTTCTTCAATTGCTGTTTGCCTGTGGAATCATTTCCAGAGCCTTTAAATGGTGTTTTATATTTTTCACCCATTTCCCTGGATTACAGGGTCAGCAGGGCTCCTTATGCTGTCATGTCAGGAACCAATTTCTCGAATGGTTATAACCACATTGAGATTATCTTCTTTCCTAAAGGACTATAGAATTCTCCAGTGCACCTAACTGGGCCTGCTGTTTTTTTGGCAAAGGGGTGAAATGCTTACATTTTTTTTTCTGTGGAAATGTTTCTATTTATATTTTTCTCTTTTCTGGGATAACTATTGATAAATAATATTTTCCTAGAAAATTACCTATTTGATCCAGATTTTAAACTTATTTGCATACAATTGAGCAGAGTTGTCTTAGGACTCTCCTATTTTTTTTTTCTGTGTCTATGGTTATTTCTTTAGTGACTCTTTTTATATGTACCTTAAGCATTATTGTAATTCATTAATGAGATAATACTAGAAATCATTCCCCCCTATAAACTCACTGTTAAGAGTTATTACAATCAGATTTTTTATTTCCACAATAATAATTATTTATTGAATTCTTTATGCATTGGGCACTTTATACTTTTGTTTTATTTAAACTTTACAACAGCCCTATGAAATATGTATTAATAATATCTTAATTTTATGGGTGAGAAAACAGAGTCACAAAGATTATATAACTTGTCCTAGATGTTTAGTTTTGACTTATTTGTTGGCTATAAGAAGTTTAAAGTTATTTAAGACTATTAAATAAATAGATCTGTTTGCTTCCTAGTGTCTTAACCTACATCACCATCTAAAAGAGTAATATAATTCTTAGTTGTCTGTAACAATATATTTTATCACATGATTTATTTCAGTGAAAATACTGTAGTAGGGAAAAAGTGTTCCCAAAAGTTTTCTTCCTTAGTTACCAGTAATTAGCACTTACATTTGTAGTTAGCATAAGAAGTTTTCTTTTGAAGGAATATTTATGTTCAGAAAGTTAATGTGACAGTTATGGCATTGTAAATAAACATTTTGAAAATGTAAAACCAAATCATAATATCATCACCATAACATTTTAATTTTACTTTTGCATATTGCTTTCAAGTTTTTGTCCGCATGCATTTTTTTTGTGTAGGTACAGTAATAATGCTTTTTTAATGTCTCACATTTGACAAAGTGAGCTATTAAAAATACTTTTTTTTTTTTGAGTTGGCATCTCACTCTGTTACCCAGGCTGGAGTGCACAATCACAGCTCACCATAGCCTCTACCTCCTGGGCTCAGGCAATCCTTTTGTCTCAGCCTCTCGAGTAGTTGAGACTACAAGTGCATGCCACCATGCCTGGCTAATTTATTTTATTTTATTTTTTTTGTAGAGACAAGGTCTCGCTTTGTTGCCTAGTCTGGTCTTGAACTCCTGGGCTCAAGCAATCCTCCCACCTCAGCCTCCCAAAGTGCTGGAATTACAGGTGTGAGCCACCATGCCTGGCCTAAAATTACTTTTAAAAGTAGGTAATTTAAAAATTCAAACAAAACATGTTCTTAAATTTAAGGATTTGTGAGAACTCTTTGGTGGAGTTGGGAATATGTAAAAGCTACATTAACTTTTGTTTTGACTTGATATGCTAGTCCTTTCATCCTAAATATTTGAATGGAAAAGATTATTTACTAATAAGATTCAAGTCAAATGGATAACTTTGGTTTGAAATAATTTATATACCACAATCATAGACAAAATAAAAGATTTGTTTTTTTTTTACAGGCTTTATTAACGTAATATTTTAGTTGCATTCCTGAAATGAGGTGTATTAGGAAATATAGGAATTTGAAAAATAAAAGTTTAGTTTGATGAGCCTTAAAACTTCTCTTTAAGTAAGACTGAATAAATATGTGTGACTACTGCCCTCTTGGGTTGGCATAAGGGATATGTTTTTAAAAACAGTTTGTACTGAGATTTATCTTTTTTCTTTCAAAGGTGTTAAAATCATCACACAACAGGTTCAACCAAGTAAAATCTTACCCAAACCAGTGACAGCAACTCTACCTACCAGTAGCAACTCCCCTATTATGGTGGTTAGCAGTAATGGTGCAATTATGACAACTAAACTGGTAACCACTCCTACTGGTAAGTTTTCTTGAGCATCAGTTCATTCACTCATCCTACATTCATCAAACAATTTCTCTGTACCAGCAATATGCTTGACATTGGGGATGTAGAGATTAGTGAGACAGTTCTTCAAAGAGGCTTTTCTTGATTCTCATGCCCCTGCTGCTGTGAAATTAGCTTTCTCTTGCTTTCTTTCTGATGATCCTCTGTGGTTGTCCTAGACAGCACTTACCACAATTTCTTACTTAACTAGCTGTTTGTTGATTTGTTTAATGATGGTCTCCTTATTAGACCATAAGGTCTATGAGGGTAAGGGACCATAGCCATTTTCACCATATGTGTATAAAGCTGGTCTATGAGTTAGGTGTTCAGTCAGGGTTTGTTGAATGAATGAAAAAGGTCGCAATCACAAAACCTTACTCTGATGAGGTTGAGAATCTGTGTTACATTACAATGTAGTAAGCATTACTGATACTGAGAGAAGTAAAGGATGCCATTGTGCCCAGATAGGAAAACAGTGAGCCTATGCTTAGAGGAAGTGACAGTGTAAGACATTATAAATAGCACCATCCTTTGTGACCTTGAGCAGATTACTTAATCTCTCTAAATCTTTTTTCTTGTTTATTTAAATAGGATAATAATATCTGTGCCGTAACTTAATTTTAAGTATTAAATCAGGTTTATAAAAATTCCCCAACATAGTGCTCAGTAACAATTACTATTAATACTAGAATTAGCCATTACTATTATTTTAGATGTGTGTAACTCTTAAAACTTTTTGAGGAAGGTCAGTATTTAGGTGACAGAATCTAAATAGTGTAAAATGATACCTGTTTCAAGTTTGTAAGGTGTCATTTATTGACTAGTATGTAAAGTCTGTACCGACAGTGCACTTAATCTTCTTTAGGCTTTATTATTTCTATTTCCAGCAACTTGACATTAAGCAACTTGCCCAAGGTCACATAGCCAAAAAGAGACAAAACTGGGATTTGAGCCCAGATCTGTTTGACTCCAAAATCTATATTCTTTCTTTTTAAAATTACAGTAAAATATACATAACATGAAATTTACCATTTTCATGTTTACAGTTCATTGGCATTAAGTACTTTCCTATTGTTGTGTAACCATCAGTACCATCTAGCTCCAGAAATTTTCATCTTCCCAAACTGAAACTCTGTACCCATTAAACAATAACTCTTCATGTCTTACTTCCCCCAACTCCTGGCAACCACCATTCTACTGTCTGTCTTTATGCAAGCATGTGCTTTTAAACACTGTTATTCTTATGTTAAATTTTACACCAAGCTTTTCTCCATTTGGCACAGAGATAATAATGTTATGCATATATAATTCTTCATTTAGAAAGAGGCAGTGAAAAATAATATTGTGACTATGTTTATGTGTCTATTTCTTTTCCTGAAACAAAAGCTTAATTTGAATTTTTTAGTTATAATTCAGCAAATTCAATGTACATATTCACGTAGCATATTTACTTTGCATTAAATTTTTTTTCTCATGTAGATGTATGCTTGTAACCAATTTAAACCAATTTTACTTAATGTTCCTCTCTTCTTCCCTTTTTTGAGTAGTGGTTGTATGTTTAAAAGATGAACAACTTGCTAAAAGCAGTGTTTTTGTTTTTTAGGGGAGAGGTTAATTGAAAATGTATTGCAGGGGCCTCTCAAACTAATTATCATCAAAGAAATTTTTTCTGTTGAAGATGTTATCTTAATCTTTTTTTTTTTTCTTATTCTTCTAAGGCTATTAATTTTTGTTTAGGAATAGTCTTTCTGAGTGACTAGATTTATAAGAAACTACAACAGGCTCATTTGATTAGTTTTTAGTTCCTGTTTTGGAAAAGAGGAAAGTCTTAGAAACAGTAGAGAGGGTGTAAAATCTTTTGAGAGACATGAAAAAAAATATTCTAACAGGTCAGTTAAAGTTGAGGAAATATGTAAATAGAGAAAATTTCAAGCTAAAGAGAAATATTCCTGGCAACTCTTGGCAGCTTCAACTTTAATCTCTACTAAAATGATGGAATAACTCTTTGAAAGATGGAAATAATATTTAGAGGGGAGCAGAGTACAAAGCAATAAAAACCTGTAGAATTTTAGGCAAACAATAATGCCTTATTTGCCGAGTATTGACATTGAGTTTGGCACTAAGAAAGCATAAAACAGATGGAGAGACCTTAAAATCTATAGCAGAAATATCTAAAATGCTCTGGCAGGAAAGATGATTAAATTTAAGGTTTTTTTGGCATAAAACTAGTAGAAGAAGGGTAGTGGAGGAAGGGAACAGAGTTAGCTCTACTTTTTCTTGGGTTAATAATTTGATGCAACACATCACAAAATTTTATATGTAAAATTAATTTCAATTGACTTGGCTGTAGTACTTGCTATATGTGTTGAAAACTGGCTGTAAAATTATAAATTAATGTCTTGACACCTTGAAATTTCATTTCAAGTTAAAGCAATGTAGATTATATTGACTTATAGTTAAACTATATAAATTATCATTCTTCTATAAGTAATGACAAGTTTTTCTTTTGACTTTTCCCTTTTTATAGGCACACAAGCAACCTATACACGGCCAACTGTGAGCCCATCTATAGGTCGGATGGCTGCAACCCCTGGAGCTGCAACCTACGTGAAAACTACCAGTGGTAGCATCATTACAGTAGTACCCAAATCATTAGCTACCTTGGGGGGCAAGATAATTAGCAGTAATATAGTTTCTGGTAGGTATATCTGAAATATATTAAGGGTGAAGGGGTCTACAGTGAGAGGAGAAAACATACTTCAGTATTGAAGGATTCTGTTGGATCTGTTTTCTGCTTGGAAAAGCTTTGGTTTCAATCCTTATGTTTAGTGATTAAATGTAGTTTTTAGTTTAGTATTAAATATTTATATATAAAGCTTTGTTCTAAAATAGGACTTTTAGTAGCTATTAATCAAATGAAAAGATTATGGTTTATAATTGCATCAAGATTTTTTCATTTTCCTTCTCCCATTTTTCAATCCATTCAGATATCATAACAACTCTGAAATAAAGACAGGTTTGGGTTTGGAGAAATCAAATCGACCTGTCCAAGGCCATACGAGCTAGATAGTGAATTATTGGTATTTGTTTCTCTAAATATGTTTGAGAGAACATTTCTTATAATTCCAATTTCTGATGTCACTTTAGCGTATTTAAATACTTGCTTTGCACCATTTATATTAACTGTTTGCTTTTCAAAAACATTTACTTTAATAGTGAAGACTTACCATCTGCCTATTTATTGGTGTATTGGAACCATACCTGGTTTTTATTGGCTCATTCATCCCTGTAGTATTTGAGTTGTGGACCCTAATGTGGAATGTTAACATGGCATCTGTTTTCACTGATTATTATTTTTTAATTAAAATGATGTAAATAGTCTCTGATTAAGTGAGACTTATAGACTTTAACTGTCTACCATTTTTGTAGACTAGTCGTATTTTGTATGTCCCAGGTGGGTTATTCTAACATTTTAAAGTTAAGGGATTTAAATTCCTGGCAATAATTAGATGTTGCTGATAAGTCAGGGAGTTAAAAAAAAAAAAAAAGATAGGGCATGATATTGGCATAAAGCACTATATTTAAAGCTGTTAATTTTGGCTGCACTTTTAAGTGTAAGTGAGAAAACCCAATGTTTGCCAGACTGAGGAGGGTGAAACCAGTAGGGAAAGAATCATCATACTCTGACTTTTAAGAGGCTATTTTAAATAACACAGTTAAAGCTTAAATTATAATTTATTACTTGACAGTATCTTTAAATAGCATAAAGCACTCATTAAACATTTGTCAAAAAGTGATTATGTTTTTTATGACCTTAAGGATTTTACCTTACTTGTATATAAATTTATAGTACTAGATTGAAGGAATGTTTAGATGTCATGAGGCCTCTATTTTCAGACCTTATTCGTAATATAGCTGCTTGGTACCTGGTTAGAACAACACAAGCCAGCAAAGAAGAAATGTGATCTGAAATATATACCCTATCCACTTGTCATATTATCCTCCTTTGTATTTAATTATAAAACCATTCATGGTTAGTTGTTATTTTAAGGCATGGGTATATATGAGATGAGTTCTTAAACTTTTCCAACACTATAGGATATGCTTGGCATATAGTTGAAACAAGTTTTTTTTTTTTTTTTTGAGTCAGAGTCTCACTCCGACGCCCAGGCTGGATTGCAGTGGCACACTCAAGGCCACTTGAGCATTGATTTGCTGGGCTCAGGTGATCCTTCCGCCTCAGCCTTCCAAGTTTCTGGAACTACAGGCGCATGCTACCATGCCCGGCTAATTTTTTCATTTTTATTGTAGAGATGAGGTGTCACCAAATTGTGCAGGCTGTTTTCCAACTCCTGGGCTCAGGCAGTCCTCTTGCCTTGGTCTCCCAAAGTGCTGGGATTATAGGATTCAGCCACCGCACCTGGCTGAAACAATTTTATTCCTTGCATGTAGTGTATTACTTATCTGCCTCTTGCTTTGCCGTTTGCCATTTTTATTCCAAATAACCTCTCTTTCCTGGTTGCTCTAAACTGATCCTTATGTTACACATCATTATTCTTTATAAAGACAGTTCTCTTATTTTATGTTCTTTTTTTTCGTCCATGATACCTGGGACTGTAGGTTGGTTTATTGGACCCTTATTGTCTTTTCATAGTAAACTAGTAAGCCTGGTTGAACTAATTTAAACATCTGCCTTTATCCATGAGCAAATGCTGATTCTAGAGTCCCCTCTCCCTCAAACAAAAAAAGAAATAATTTTTAAAAATACACTCAGGCATCTAGTTGTAAGAATAGAAGGTTAAAAAAAAGATACATTCTCATTGTGGGAGAATTTGAAAGATACAGAAAAGTACAAAGAAAATTAAAAATCCATGATTTTTAACCATTCATAAAATTTGTTAAAACTTAGGTATTTTTAAAATTTCTTTTTCTATCCATTTGTTTGTATAAATGTGTTTGTATATATTTTTTTCAAAATTGAATTAGAATCTAATATAATCAGTTTTTATTTTTATTTCATATAATAATATTCTCATGCTTCTAAGCATATGTTGACATCTTCCCCCTCAATGGCCACATAATATTTCCTCATATAATGTACCATTATTTAGCCATTTTATTATTGTTAAAAGTTGCTTACAGGATTTTTGTCATTATAAATAATCCTATGATGAATATTATTATACATAATTTATTATTATACATAAGTTACTTCCTCTGAATAAATATCCTAGACGACAAGTTAATACTTCAAAATACTTTGTTAGACTAAGCAATTAAATGGAAGCCATGACTATCTTTATATGAACTCATATCTTATAGAGTCAAATAGTTATATGGGTATATGAGAGACTATCAGATTTGTAAGTTTTTTGTAAGCTTTGCTGAGGATTAGTTGAAGAATCATAGTCTTTTTATGCAGAAGATTGGATTCTTCAGAGTTGTACTCATCTTGACTTTGAGGACTTTATGAGAACTTGTGACAATGACAAAACTTTAATTCTCTTGAATTAAAGAGTACAGTGTCCAGGCAAGGAACTGTTGTTTACATGCTTTTTCATTCATTCATGTTTTTGAGTAAAGCAACATAAAACATTACCCAAGAGACTAAGGTTGTCAGGTGATTTAAGGATCTGTGAATAGTAAGGTCTGAGCCAATACATTTGTGTTCTTCTTTAAGGTTACCTACTATAATGTCTAAACTTTTGCATGCATCTTTTTATAAATTAGAATCCCTGGAATTTGTTATGTCATAGCCCATTATGATCCAAATGGGATTCATTTATTTGCACCTGGATCTTGACTCTTTATTTTTATTTTTTTGAGTTGGGATCTCAGTCTGCTGCCCAGGTTGGAGTGCAGTGACACAACCATGACTCATCACAGCCTCGACCTCCTGGGCTCGAGTCAAACTCCTGCCTCAGCCTTCTGAGTAGCTGGTACTTTAGGTGTACACCAACATGCTTGGGCAATTTTTAAATTTTTTTTTGTAGAGATGAAGTCTTGCTATGTTGCCTCTTACTTCAGGGCTCAAACAGTCCTCCTGCCTTGGCTTTCCGAAGTGCTGAGATTACATGTGTAAGCCACCATGCACGGCCTTTGACTCTTTATAAGAAAAAACTACATAGGTGGGTTCTCTGATATGCTATGAGCCAGATACTGTGCTAGATGTTGTAATACATGGGGATGTACATGAGTTTTGTTCTCTGTCCTAAAGAAGGCAAGCCAAGTAAGTTTGTATAGTTCTATTGTAACATGAGAACTGTAGACTGACTACTTTGAAAGCATTGAAGATGACCTTAATCTTTAATGAGGAATACTTCTTTCTTCGATAGAACATCGATATCCCCTGAGATATAGGAACATGCTCACTGTAACTTCAGTCATTTATAATTGATAATTCATCATAAATTTTATTTTAATATAATATCAGACATAGCTTTCCTCGTGCTATTTCTTTTTCTTCTATTTTCTAACATCCTTCCCACCACATTTTGTTAAGCTTGTAGACTTGGTTTGCAGCAATCTCATAGATTGACATATCTCTTTAATGGAAGGGATTAGACATTAGAGATAAACATAATTCACTTGTTAAGCAAGTTTTGTCAAAAAGTGGTCTTTGTATTTTGGTGTAGAATTAAAAGCATGGGTTATATTTCTTTGAGGTAGTTTTAAATACTTTCTAAAAGCACTTTTCATTAATTAAATGTTTGATAAAGCAGTATCAAGTCTATACAGTCAATCACATATGCAGAATTGGAGTTATTAATTAAGAGTTGATGTTGGTATAAGGGAATAATGGGCAGCTTGGTTTTTGTGATTCTAAACAGCTCAGCTCACTTATAGAAAAAAATACTTTTTAATGTAACCTCTGAATGTATTATACCCTGGGCTGATGAGATACTAGATAATGGCAAGTATATAAGAAGATATTTTTATAGTAGTATTTCCAAAATTAACATATGACTAGAATATACTTATTCTTAGTGCAATTTGTTTTAAAACTCTAATAAAGAGTGTTAAGATTTTCCAGTGGAAAATAATTTAAAAATTTTCTTTGCAAATATATTGGTTGTTTTTACTAAATAACTATTCTGTACTTAGTCATTTGAATAGTGATATAGCTGGGTATGGTAGCTCATGCCTGTAATCCCAGCACTTTGGGAGACAGAGGCGAGAGGATCGCCTGAGCTCAGGGGTTCGAGATCAGCCTGAGCAACATGGTGAGACCTCGTCTCTACAATAAATAAATAAAAAGTCAGCCTGACATAGTGGCATGTGCCCGTGGTTCCAACTACAAGGAAGACTGAGACAGAAGAATCGGCCCGAGTCCAGCAGGTCAAGGCTGTGGTGGCCATGAGCGTACTACTGCACTCCAGCCTGGGTGACAGAGTGAGACTCCAACTCAAAAAAATAACTGAAATAAAATAAGAAAAGTGATATATAGGCTTATAGGAGAAGAATATGATGTGCGCCGTTTTTATAGGCAGAAGAAATTAGAGGAGCAAAAGTCATACTGGGACTGGTATGCTTAGGGACCAGTGTGGAGATCAGCACACGGAAGGAGAGATATATGTTGAATAACCCTAAAAATTAAAGTCTGACAAAACCTGGAAAGCTAGGCAGAGGAGTTTGGGCCTTGTGTGGGAGATAATGGGAATCCATAATAAAGAAGTTGTTTGTTAGATGGGAATTTACAATGTGTACCCTGGGGTAGGAACTAATTAGATCAAATTAAGGGCCACATTATGTAGTAGTTTGAAACACAAAAGGGGAAGTCGGAACTAGGGATACAGTAGGGATTGGGAGGTTTTTAACTAGTTTGATATGTTCCAGGTTCTTGGCATATGAAGTTAGTTTTTTTAGGATGCTTGATATGACAGGGAGTACCAGAGCTGTTTGCATGATAAAGAAACTTGAAATAGGCAGTTTGGGAAAGGAGATGAGGCTGTTGAGCTGGCATTGATGACATTTTGAAAGAAGGCATGTTGGTGACTCATTGAGTTCATTCACATACTCGTTGAACATCTATTACTTGATAATTGCCATTCACTGTTGCTAAACACTGAAGAATCAGTGACATCAAAAGATACAGTGTAGAGCTTAAAAGGGACACTCATTTTGGTTTGGGATGGGCAAGACAAGCAGTGGATCAAAGATTTGCATTAAGATTTCCAACTTGAGCAATTAGAAATATATGGAGTACAAATTTGATAGGTGTAGGTTTGATAGGTAGAAGAGAAGAGAAGCAGATTATAGAAGGATGGGGAGAGAGGCAAGATAATATTATGCTTGGATCAGTAGATATAGACCTATTAGATAGATTTTAATAGTTGAAAATATGAATTCACATATGTAGCTATAAATTAGAGTTTTATCCACACACTTTCCAGAGTGCTGCAGCTTACAAAAAGCACATACTGAATCTGTGACTTGGTCTGTGTACCAGTGTTTACTTTGTCTTTTTTTTTTTTTTTTTTTGAGTAAGAGTCTCACTCTGTTGCCCAGGCTGGAGTGCTGTGGCATGGTTACAGCTCACCATAGCCTTCAACTCCTGAATTTAGGTAATTCTCCTGCCTTAGTCTCCCAAGTGCTGGGATTACAGGTGTGAGCCACCATGCCCAGCCTATTTCACCTTTTTTAGTCACACAAAAATACATGGCTTATTTCTTATTATAAATTTTCTCTAGAGTCCAGTCTTGTATGTATGTCTCATGTTCTTTTTTTGAAGTGTTTTCCCATCACACTAGTCATGTAGGTGTATTACTGGGTTTGGAATAAATGCATGTTATGGAACAGAGATTCTGATTTGTTTCATTTAACTAGTCAGAAAGGAAATATTGATGAGGAAACTGATAGTGGTATTTTTAGATTCCAAGTTTGGTGTGTGGGTCCTCAGATGCTAAAAAGATGCCTGCTTTAAGAGTCAATTCTTAATATTCTTTCATTCTGGGATGACTTATGCCTTACTATTCCAAGCCTTCATTTTCATCCTCATGATTTCACATTATCTCGGGATGACATTGACTATATATATGAAATTGTATACAACACAAATAAAAATAACCAAATATCACCAGTTCTTAACTCAGGCCTCCTTTTCTTCCTTCTTCTCTAAGGAACGACTACCAAAATCACTACAATCCCAATGACTTCCAAGCCCAATGTGATTGTTGTGCAAAAGACTACAGGAAAAGGAACGACCATTCAAGGCCTCCCGGGCAAAAACGTTGTCACAACATTACTAAATGCTGGAGTAAGTAAGAGCTTGGACTGCAGACTTAGCATTCCACTGAGGATTTTAAAGGCCAGATATACAAGTATTTACATAAGGATTTTAGAACCCTACAATGGCCAGGATAGCTTGGAAGTGATACAGTAGCTCTCAAAGCACCACCAACTGATGCCATTTTTCACAGTAGTTTCTAAAATATGTTGCTTATACTTGCTCATAGCTAGCTTGCTTGTGACCATGATTAGATGTTTACTGCAGGGGAACTTCTTTTGCAGTATTATGTTATTCCTGCTTAAGGCCAATAGTATTACCCTAATATTTGGCCTAGACTGAGCAAAGAGAAATATTTCAGATTTAGACTAAGCTAATTGATAGGGACTTTTTTTTTTTTAAAACTCTTTGAGCTAGTGAAAAAGAATCAAATAAATTCGTTTGATTCATTTATAATTCCGGAGGCAGTTGCTTACACAAATCTGGCTTCGATTCTTAGTATTGTAGTTGTTTGACTTTGGGTGACTTATTCTAGTTCCCCTTCTTAATTTCCTCATCTATACATTGAGAATGATAAGCATTACCAGTGGGTGATGTTCAGTAACTGGTAGCTATTTCAGAAGTGCTTGGAACAGTGCCTGGGTATAGGAAATCCTCAATCATTGATTTTCTTGTTGTTGTCATTCTTGGTACTTAACTATGTAGGTTTGATAGTATCTCTCTACCTTGCCTGACTTCGCTAGAAAATGGAGTGCTATACTCCATTTAAGTAGATCTTATAAAAGCATCATCGTCTTTACAATGTTGGTAGGGGTCCAGCATTAGTTTTTTTTCAACATGTGGGAAAACCTAGATTGTTCCTAGCCTGAATTTACATAAGTCAAGAGCAAAGGCCAGGATTAGAATTCAGATTTTTGGAACCCTTTGTAGTGTGATTTGAATGCATTGTACGAGTCATGTGTGAATCATACCTGTTAGATGTATTTGCTAGCAACGATTTGACAACAGGCAATGCTAGTAAAACAAGCATATCAACATATAAGACCATCTTCTTCACCACATAGGCCCTTACACCTGTATTCACCACTTGCTCACCTGTGCATGCCCACAACACACATAAAAAGAACTTTTCCAAAAAAGAGCCTGCTAGTTGGCTTTCTTTGGCTTTGAATGGGTCATTATACTTGGACAGGGCCTGAGGTGAATGGATTGCCTGAGTCCATGGGTTCGAGACCCATCTGGGCAGGCAAGACCTCATCTCCAATAAAATCAAAAAATTAGCCGGGCGTGGTAGCGCGTACCTGTGATTCCAGCTACTCGGAAGACTGAAGTGGAAGGATCAACAGAGCCCAGCAGGTCGAGGCTGCGGTGGCCAGGAGCAGCCACTGCACTCCAGTCTGGGCGACAGAGTGATTCCAACTCAAAAAAAAGAGTAAAGCAAAAAGTGGAAAAAATAATAAAGCAGGTGAAGGTATAGAAAATGGTGAAAGGTTAATGGGCATAAGGTATATAGTTAATAAAGTGATATTAGTAATATGCTAATAGTAAAACATGGGGAGCACCCTAAGCTTTTTCTTCCTTCGTTTCTTTTTTTTTTTTTTTGGAATTGGAGTCTCACTCTGTCCCCCAGGCTGGAGTACAGTGACACACTCAGGGCCACTGCAGCCTCAACCAGCTGGGCTCAGGTGATCCTTCCGCCTCAGCCTTCCAAGTAGCTGGAACTATAGGCTCGCGCCACCACGCCTGGCTAGTTTTTTTGATTTATTGTAGAGATGAGGTCTCGCTAAGTTGCCCATGCTGGTCTCGAACCCTTGGGCTCAGGTAGTCCTCTCACCTTGGCCTCCCAAAATGCTGAGATTCTTCCTTTTTTTCTTATATATAACCTTAGAAAAAATCTTACTATCTCTGCTGATTTTGTATCTTGCCTATACTTTTTCACATATATATTCTGCTATCTGTCTATCTACCTATTTATTTATTTATGTATTTATTTGACTCAGGAATCTCATTTTGTTGCCCAGACTGGAGTGCAGTGGCATGGTCATGGCTCACTGCAGCCTCTGCCTCCTAGGCTCAAGCAATTCTCCCACCTCTGCCTTATGAGTAGCTAGGACTACAGATGTTCACCACCATGCCTGGCCAATTTTTAAAAAATCTTTTTTGTGGTGTTACCTACGCTGGTCTCAAACTCCTGTGATCAAGCAGTTCACCTACCTCAGTCTCCCAAAGGCTAGATTACAGGCATGAGCCACTGTACCTGGTACCCTTATAATTTAATATATGTGGAACTTAAGGAGTTTATTTTGTGTGTGTACATTTAGCTGCTGGCATATGGCACAGTCATTTTTTTATTACATAAATATTTCAGGTCAATTGAAAATGACTGTGGGGGGATAAAACTTATAATTCCAATTCTTAGAGATATGCATTGTTAACAGTTTACTATATGTTCTTCCATAATTTTCTGACTCGATTATGTATGTATTCTATAAATGGGACAGTATAATAAGTATTCTTACATGAGGAAATTTTTAAAAAATTCACTCCTCACTAGACTTGGTTGAAAAGACTTGATCTTTTCAACCAAGTCATTGGCCAGATGACTTTTAAGATCTTTTCAACCAAGTCTAGGATTTTTGATCACCTGGAAGCATTATACTTTGTTCTATAATCTATAGTTCTTTTCCTATCATCTTGGTAAAAACCTTTCTCTGATATTTCAGTAAGAGGACAATTTTTATCATTTAAATTCATACAAATCTCTTATAATCATTTCCGTTTAGGGAGAAAAGACTATTCAGACAGTGCCAACAGGAGCAAAGCCAGCTATCATCACTGCTACAAGACCCATCACCAAAATGATTGTAACTCAGCCAAAAGGAATAGGTTCCACAGTTCAACCAGCAGCTAAAATCATCCCAACAAAAATTGTTTATGGGCAGCAGGGGAAAACACAGGTATGCTACAAGAAATGGTGGGTTTTCTTGGCTCTCATATATTTTAAATTCTTAAAATCCCCAGGTAGAAATTTGAAGGAAAGGATCAATAATCTTTAAACAATCAGATTATTAACAGTTATGATTGAATTCATATATTGTCACAACCTGTGTTTCTTTCTTCGGTACTTTTAAAAAATATCTAAATATGTGTGTGAAGCTATGAGCAAAGATTGTGGGAAAAGAATTCATTTGGAATAAAACTTGCTGATTTGAGTTGTGGATAGTTGAGGGAGGATGGTAATTATTCAGAATCTATCAAAGAAAAATACTTGTTATAAACCAAAGTGTCCTCTAAAACATTTTATTTACTTATAAAATTTGCTTTACTTGAACCCTTCATGATGAAGGGTTCATATAAAAATCTCTTAAGTTTTCAACCAATGCAAAATAATGCAACTTTTCTGAAAATCTGCCTAGGCAGTTTAGGCTCAGGATTTAATTATATGCTGCTAGGCTACTATTTATTTTGTAGGTACTTTACTTTTCTGAGACTAACAAAGAAAGCAGTATCAGCTTTGGTCAACAAGTGCTATCCTAGAATTTTTATAAAAGGTATTAATTTAACTTTAATAATTTACCTTTAGAATATGTTTCCTCAGAATTGTAGCCAAATAGTTATACAGATCTAAAAACAAAAAGTTTGTGACAAATCCAAACAATAACAGTTCAACAATAACAGTTTCATTTGCTCCATCATCTAAGTTATGGTATAAACTATATTTTTATTCTTGAACTCTTAGAAATGGGTAAGTTAATAGAGTTCACAAAGGTTTAGGATCTTTTGTATGGTAGAAATAATTAATTGCGATGAATTAGCATTTTTATCCTGTAGACCCAATTGAAATTAACTCCTAGAGTTCAAAATTTGAAGTGGAGTGGTCCAGTTTGAAACATGTCTCCCATTTCACTTGTTACAGTGTCTGTGGTTTTGGTTTTTGCTGGGAGTTGTTTAGCCCCAGGTTCCGTGTTGCTTCTGATAGTTGTTTAAATCAGCATTTGTCTGGGGTTTTTTCAACGATTACTTAGGTCCCAAGCAAGTTTACTTTATGCAGCTGTGTCAGTTAGGAATTTTATCTGGTTCCTAATGAAAAGAAACTTGAAGAACAGTGGCTCAAGCAGATTAGGGTTTATTTTTATTATGTTAATAAAATTTCAGAGGGAGGAAGTCCTAAACTGATAGTGCAGTGCAAAAATTCCATTAGGAATCTAGGCTCCTTGTGTCTTTTTGTTGTGCCATCCTCAGCTTGTGGCTGTCATTCTACTCTACAGTCTACAGGTCGTAAAGCAACTCCTAAAGTCATTATAGGCAAGAATAAACAGACACAAAGGCTCTTACCAGAATCATGGCTATTGCAGTCTGGCATGTACCACTTAAAATGTTGCATGTAACTTATACTATAATTTGTCTGTAGATTGTATTAATCTTTGATTAACAGTGCTGTGCCCAAAGTATAATAAATGTACAGAATATTTTCCATACCAGGAAAATAGTAGTTTATGACCCAGAAGTTTAGCATTTTAAATAGTGTTCCAAAATTTTATCTCAATGTATTTCTGCTTTTCTAGGTTCTTATTAAACCCAAACCGGTGACTTTTCAAGCCACAGTTGTTAGTGAACAAACAAGACAGCTGGTAACAGAAACATTGCAGCAAGCATCCAGGGTAGCAGAGGCTGGTAATTCATCTATTCAAGAAGGAAAAGAAGAACCACAGACTTATACAGATAGTAGTTCCTCTTCTACAGAGTCCTCCCAGAGTTCCCAAGGTAAGATATATTTTACTTCTGATTTATATAAGTACTGCTGACATAGTGCCCTAGATCAAAAATAGAAGTTGCTTCTAGGGATCTCACAACAAATGTGTATGCTTTGATTTGCCAGTTCTTTTGGTTTTATTTCCTTTTGTTTGGTGTTTAATCAGTGAGCTTAATTTTTATTTTTAGTAAAGCTAACCATTCTTTCCTGTATGGCATATGATCAAATAATTGGTAAAGTTTACATGATGATTTTGTCAGGCAGGTAATATAAAACTGGGTTGAGCTGTGATTCCCAGATGGCTGTTTTCATATTCTTCATATTTGGTTTGGATAAGTAGGGGAAGAAGTTTGCAAGGAAATGAATATACATTTTGAAATGGTCACTGAACCTTGAGAAAGAATCAAGGTGGCCAGAGGTAAGCTATAAGTGGGCTGTAAGTAGGGTGACTGTGCAATCCAGTTTGCATGGGATAAGTCCTAGTTTGTATATAGTGTTCTCTTTCGCTCTCAAAATTATCCCAATGATAATTATATGATTGTCCTAATTATGAAGAGGGAAGCTAGACTCTACAGTGTGAAATTCTTTGTCCTCGGTGCTGTTTTAATCATGTTGCTCTTCTAGAAATTCTCTTGAAATAAACTCATGAGCATACTCTTTGAGATCTTCTACATATCTAGTACTCATGTCTCAGTTATCTTAACTGCCCTTATTGTCAGGTGGTTTATTTATGCCTGTGCTTAGGCACTCTGATGCATATAAGCAAATCTGTTTATCTTTCCTTGTTCTTTCCCCACTCTCTCCATTCCCTCTCCCTGCCTCCTTATTATGCTCTCTGGATTGTTTCTTAGCACCATTGCTTTTCTAACGCACAGTCTTCATGTTGTGCAAAAACTTTATTATTTTAACTCTTTGATGAAATCTTTTTAGATTAGTTTTACATGGTTCATGTGGCTAATTAGTCCATTAATTTGACTTGATAATTACTTATTAGTTTATACTATGTACTGAGTATTGTGCTAGACCCTATAGATACTGAGTAAAATATACTTCCTGCCCTCCAGGAGCTTAGACTCTAGAATAGTGGTTTAAAAAAATTCACATCAACTCCAGTATAAGAATTGTATTAGTAACAAACAAAAAAAATGCCAAAGGCTGAAAGTTCATGCTCCAGTGAAGAGAGGATGAGAAAATTTCATGAAGAAGGTAGCATTCTTGAAAACTCATCAATTAAATATAAATTAAAATGTTGATTTTTAACAAATAATATGGCAGTCATTTTTAGAATGGCAGCATATTTTCAGTGATAGTAAAATATTCTGAGTTTGCTAAGATTCACTTTATCATTTTATATTAATTATGAATCAGTTTAAGTGCTAGTTAGTTACACTTGAGTGATGCTTATTCTCCAGTCATTTCTTTTGGACTTACTGATTTAGTATTTATGGATTCCATTCTCTGGTCAACCAATCAGCTGCTTTTCATCTTTTATTCAGTCTACAGTTCCTTGAATAATGGTGACCTTTTTGCTCTCGGGAAATGTTTTCATAGAGGGCAGGTAAAATTTTTAGCTTATGAGTTGGTACCAAAAAGGGGACATAAACAGTAGAAGTCTATATATACTTAAGCTCAGGTTATCCTTTGAAATTGCTAGTCCTTTCCTAAAGGAGCTATGAACCAATCAGTACTTCTCAAACATACCATTTAATTAGGTAAATCTTCAGTTTTCATTCTAAGAATGCAACAAAAACTTACTTTATTTATTTTTTTAGATTGAAAAATATAGTTTGTTTACAAAGTAAAAGAGAGAGAGAAGAAGAAAGGAGGTAAGATTCACCTCCCCAAGGTAGGGGAGGAAACATGGCAGCCATAACTTAAAGAGCCACATGGACACACCAGAGTTTAACAAAGCAATGACTATTTTTATTTATTTAGTGTCTTTCATTGTGTATTAATTTTTAAAAATATGCTATAACAGAAAGTTTTCACAATTCAGAATGGACATAGTTGGCTACAAAGCCAATTTTTATAATTTATGCTTGTCCCTTCCTCCATCTCCTTGTATAGCTAGCTACTTAGTACATTCTCACAAAGGCTAGAGCTGGAATATATATGCTGTGATTTAAAGAGAAAAGGATTAAGATTTTGGTCAGTATAAGGTTATATTGATTTTTAAAGTATATGAGGGCCATATGGAAATGTAAGTGCTGTATAGCGATTCATTTCTCCATTGCATTACTGCTTTTGTAGTTTTTAGCCACGATTTCTTTTTTTTTGAGTTGGAGTCTACTCACTTCGTTGCCCAGGCTGGAATTCAGTGGCACGCTCAAGCCACCCCGGCGTCGATCTGCTGGACTCTGGCGATCCTTCCGCCTCAGCCTTCCAAGTAGCCATAACTACAGGCACGTGCTACCACGCCTGGCTAATTTTTTTATTTATTGTAGAGCCGAGGTCTCGCCAAATTGCCATGGCTGGTCTCAAACCCGCAGACTCAGGCAATCCAGTCGCCTTGGTCTCCCAAAGTGCTGGGATTACAGGCTGAGCCACCAAGCCCAACCCATTTACCTTTGTTTAAGTAACTTTTTCTTTTGCTGTAATTTTAGACTTACAGAATAGTTGCAAGAATAGTGAAAAAGATATTCTATGTATACTTTTAATTTTTACCTAGACTCACTGCTTATTTACTTACTTACATTTTGCCTTATTTGCTTCGTTGTTGACTCTTTCTCTGCCCACTTCTACTATGTGTGTGTATGTTCTTAAAATTTCTTAATCATTTGAGAGTAAGTTGTAGGTATGTTTTTTACACGTACATTTGTAGACTTATATTTTTTTAAGGGTTATTCTCTCTATAACTAAGTTATAGTTATCAAAATCAATAAATTTATTGTTAAAATACTATTGTCTCATTTACAGTCCACAATCAATATCATTAATTGCCCAGTAATGTTCTTTTTTTGAAAAAAATTTTATTTTAAAGATGTGGAGTACAATTCAGGGTTAGGTATACAAATATTCATTATGCAGGTACCCTTGTTGATAAGGCACGCCCCCTCTCTCCCCTGGCAGTTTCCCATTACTGCCAATCCTGCCCTACCCCAGCTCTCCCCAGCAGTTTTTCACTACTGCCAATCCCTTTCTTATAGTATTATGATAATTATTCAAGATCCGCTTATGAATGAGAACATGTGATATTCAGTTCTTTGTTTCTGTAATAGATTTGTTATAGATTCTAATTCCATCCAAGTTGCTGCTAAGTTCGTAATTTTGTCCTTTATGGCTGTGTAATATTCCATCATGTATATGTACCACATTTTTTAAATCCAGTCCTCTTTCAGTGGGCAGCATGGATGGTTCCATGCTTTTGCTGTTGTGAATAATGCTGCAATAAACATGCGTGTGCAGGTATCTTTTTCACAGAGTGATTTGAGTTCCTCTGGGTATATTCCCAGAAGGAGGATTGCAGGGTCGTATGGAAGGTCTATTTTTAGATCTTTAAGGAATCGCCAGGCCGGGCTCGGTGGCTCAGCCTGTAATCCCGCGCCTTTGGGAGGCTGAGGTGAGTGGATTGCCTAAGCCCGCGGGTTCGAGACCCGCCTGGGCAGTGAGACCTCATCTCTACAATAAATCAAAAAGTCAGCCAGGCGTGGTAGCGCATGCCTGTAATTCCGGCTACTCGGAAGGCTGAGGTGGAAGGATCACCGGAGCCCAGCAGGTCGAGACTGCGGTGGCTGGGAGCAACCACTGCACTCTAGTCTGGGCAACAGAGTGAGACTCCAACTCAAAAAAAAAAAAAGGAATCGCCAAACTTTTCCACAGAGATTGTACTAGTTTACACTTCCACAAACAGTGTAGAAATGTTCCCTTTTCCCGGATCCTCTCCAGTATCTGTTGTTTTTTGAGTTATTGATGATGGCCACAATAATGTTTTTTATAGATTTTTTTTCCCCTGTCCACAGTCCCACTCAAGATCATGCATTGCATTTAGTTGCATTTAGCTGTCATGGTTCTTTATTCTCTATAACTTTAAATGACCCTTCAGCCTTTCTTTACATTTCTTGACCTTGATATTTGAAGAGATAGATCAGTTAATTTATAGAATATTCTCAATTTGGATTTGTTTGATATTTTCTCATGATTAGGTTCAGAAATAATCCCACAGGTGTGATATTGTATCCTTAGTTTTATCTTATCAGGAAATGCATGATGTCATTTTGTCCCAGTATAGATCATGTTAACACTGGTCATTTGATTAAGATGATGTCTTCCAGTTTTCTCCACTATACAGTTAGCATAGTTTTCTTTGAGCGTAATAGTAATTTGTAGGAAGGTACTTTGAGACTGTGTAAATATCATGTTCCTTATCAAACACTTATCCACTAGTTTTAACATCCAGAGTTGATTTTCTGTGTTGCTTTTTTTTTTTATTATAAAGATGTGGGGTACAATTCAGGGTTAAGTATACAAACGTTGATTATGTAGGTACCCTTGTTGATGAGTTATGACCCTTCCCTCGCAGTTTCTCCCTCAACTG
>NW_007089402.1:290259-332487 GCF_000164805.1 Carlito syrichta
GTGCAGGTATCTTTTTTGTAGAATGATTTGAGTTCCTCCAGGTATATTCCCAATAGGGGAGTTGCTGGGTCATATGGGAGGTCAATTTCTAGATCTTTCAGAAACCGCCACACTGTCTTCCAAAGAGGTTGCACTAGTTTGCATTCCCACCAGCAGTGTAGAAGTGTTCCTTTTTCTCTGCATCCTCTCCAGCATCTGTTTTTTTTTTTTTTTTTAAATTAATGATGGCCATATTTACTGGGGTCAGGTGGTATCTCAATGTGGTTTTGATTTGCATTTCTCTGATGATGAGTGAGACTGAGCACTTTTTCATGTGTCTGTTGGCTGCCCATTTTTGAGAAGTGTCTATTCATGTCTTTTGCCCACTTTTTAAAGGGGCTGTTCATTTTTTTTCCTTTCAGCACGTTTGAATTCCTTGTTGATCCTAGATGTTAGGCCTTTGTCAGATATACAGTTGGCAAATATTGTTTCCCATTCTGTGGGCTGTCTCCCTACTCTCTTGGTGGCTTCTTTTACTTTGCAGAAGCTTGTCAGTTTGATGAGGTCCCACTTGTCTGTCTTATTTCTTAAGGTATGAGCATTTAGGGTTCTGAATAGGAAATGGTTGCCAGTTCCAATTTACATAAGGGTGTCTCCTGTGTTTTCTAAGATTCTTATGAGTTTGAGGTTTTTTTTATATTTAGGTCTTTGATCCATTTAGAGTTAATCTTTGTGTATGGTGATAGGTAGGGGTCCTGTTTCAATCTTCTGCATGTGATCAGCCAGTTTTCTCAGCACCATTTACTAAATAGATTCTCCTCTTCCCAGTGGTTGTTGTTGGAGGCTTTGTCAAAGATGAGTTGGTTGAGAAATTGAGGCTTTGTTTCTGGAATCTCTATCCTCTTCTGGTCTATATGCCTGTTCTTGTACCAATACCAGGTTATTTTGATTACTGTAGCCTTACAGTAAAGTTTGAAGTCTGGAAGTATGATACCTCCTCCTGCTTTGTTTATTTTGCTAAGGATTGTTTTGGCTATTCATGGTTGTTTATGTTTCCATATGAATTTCTGTATTGTGATTTCCAGGTCTCAAAAGAATGATGTTGGTAACTTAATGGGTATTACGTTAAATCTGTAGATTGCCTTTGGTAGGATGGACATTTTAACAATGTTGATTCTTCCTATCCATGAGCATGGAATATTTTTCTATTTGTTTGTGTCTTCTTGTATTTCTTTGAGCAGTGTTTTGTAGTTCTCAATGTAAAGGTCTTTCACTTCTCTGTAAGAAAGATGCCGAGGTATTTCATTTTTTTGTGTGGCTATTGTGAAGGGGATTGTGCTTTTAATTTGGTTCTCTGCCTGCTTATTGTTGGTGTATAGAAATTCAACTATCTTTTGCACATTTATTTTGCTTGCCAAAGTCCTTTATCAGTGCAAGCAGGTTTTTGACAGATTTGCTTGGATTTTCAAGGTATAGAATTATATCATCAGCAAAGAGGGATAACTTGACTTCCTCTTTTCCTATTTGGATGCCCCTGATTTCCTTCTTTTGTCTAATTGCCCAAGCTAGAACTTCCAACACGATATTGAACAAGGGGGTGAGAGTGGGCAGCCTTGTCTTGTTCTAGTTTTCAGGGGTAATGTTTCCAGTTTCTGTCCATTTAGCAGTATGTTAGCTGTGGGTTTATTGTAGATGGCACTTACTATTTTGAGGTGTGTTCCATCTGTATCTAGGTGTTTGAGGTTTTTTATCAAGAAAGGATGCTGAATTTTATCAAAAGCTTTTTCTACATGTAAGATAATCATGTGGTTCTTGTTTTTTCATCTGTTGATGTATTTAATTACATTTAGGTCTTGTGAATGTTAAACCAGCCCTGCATCCTGGGGATGAAGCCTACTTGGTCATGGCGGATGATTTTTGAGATGTGTTTTTGGATCTGATTTGCTAGAATCTTGCTGAGGATTTTTGCATATGTTCATAAGGGATATTGGCCTGTAGTTCTTTTTTTTTGTTGGATCTTTACCTGGTTTGGGTATCAGTATGATGTTAACTTCGTAAAATGATTTGGGAGAATTCTGTCTTTCTCAATTGCCTGGAATACTTTCAAAAGGATTGGTATCAACTCCTCCTCGTACTTTCTGTAGAATTCTGCTGGAAATCCACCTGGTCCAGGGCTTTTTTTGTAGATAGTTTTTGTGTGGCAGAGTCAATTTCCTGGGTTGTTATTGGTCTATTTAGTGTTTCAGTGTCTTCTTGTTTCAACCTGGGGAGGTTATGTGATGTCAGAAAGTCCTCCATTTCATTTAGGTTATCAAGTTTGTTTCCATATAGGTGTACATAGTAATCTCTGATCATCTTTTGTATTTCTTTGGGGTCAGTTGTGATTTGATCTTTTGTATTTCTGATTGTGTTTATTTGGGCTTTTGTTCTCTTTTTCTTGGTCATTCTGGCTAGGGGGTCCATCAATGTTGTTAATTCTTTCAAAAAACCAGCATTTTGTTTTGTTGATATTTTCTATGATATTTTTGTCTTCTGTGTCCCGTATTTGGGCTCTTATTTTGGTGATTTGGATTCTTCTGCTAAAGTTGGGATTCTGGTGGTCTTCTCTTTCCAGCTCCCTTAGGTGATTTGTTAGGCTCTTGACTTGTGATCTTTCCGTTTTCTTGATATGTGCTCGTAGAGATATAAATTCCCCCTCTTAGAACTGTTTTCATGGCATCCCAGAGGTTTTGGTAAGATGTTTCTTCATTTTCATTTGTTTCCAGGAATCTTGTAATTTCTCCTTTGATTTCGGTGTTGCCCAGTAGTTGTTCAGCATCATGCTGTTTAGTGTCCATGTCTTTGTGGGCTTTGGGGAAATGTTGTTGGTGTTGATATTTATTTTTATTCCACTGTGGTCTGAGAATGTGCATGACAAGATTTCAACCTTATAAAATTTGTTTATGCTTGATTTATGGCCAAGGATGTGATCGATCTTGGACTATGTTCAATATGTTGATGAGTAGACTGTTTATTCTGTGGTTGTTAGGTGGAATAATCTGTATTAAGTCCATTTGGTCGAGTGTCAAGTTTAGATTCTGGATCTCCTTGTTGACTTTTTTGCCTCAATGGTCTATCCAGGGCTGTTCAAGTATTCAAGTCCCCTGCTATAATAGTGTTAGAGTCAATATCTTTTTTAGTTTACTTAGTAGTTTCTTTATAAAAATGCTGGTGCTCCTGTGTTGGGTGCATATATATTTAGGATGGATTTTCTTGTTGATGGATTGAACCTTTTATCATTATGTAGTGTACTTTGGCATCTTTTAAAATTTTTGATAGCTTAAAGGTTGTTTTGTCTGATATTAAGATCACAACTCCTTCCTTCTTTTGTGATCCATTTGCCTGGAAACTTGTTTTCCATCCTTTAATTTTGAGTCTGTGTGCATCCCTTGTGGTGAGATGAGTCTCCTGGACGCTGCAAATAATTGGGTCATGGTTTCTTATCCAGTTTGCCATTCTGTGTCTTTTCAGTGGTGCATTTAGTCGATTCACATTCAGGCTGATTATTGAAATGTGATTGTTTATCGCTGTCATGAGGTTCTTATAAAATTTTTTCTTTGTTTGCTTGTTTTCTTTTGGCTTTGATGTTGATGTATGTGTGTGTTTTTTTCAAGTTTCTTGTTACACCGTATTCTCTATTGATTCTGTGCTCTGCTGTTCTTTTGGGAAGTGTGTGGTCATTCTTTTTTTTTTTTTCTTTCTTCTGTCCTTAATTCCTTTTTAAGTGTCTCCTGTAGAGATTGTCTTGTAGGGACTGGATGTCTGGGAAGGCTTTTAATTCTCTGTCACCAATGAAGCTGAGCTTGGCTGGTCAGGAAATTCTTGGTTGAAATTGTTTATCTTTGAGGACTTTGAATATAGGATTCCAGTTCCTTTTTGCTTGTAGTGTTTCTGCCAATAGGTCTGCTGCTATTCTGATTGGTTTTCCCCAGTAGGTAGTCTGAACTTCCTCTCTTACTGTCTTTAGAATTTTTTCTTTTGTGCCTACTTTGTGTAGGCAAATTATTACGTGTCTAGGAGTTGGTCTTCTCATTTGATGTCTTGTGGGGGTTCTCTGTATCTCTTGTGCTTGGCTGGTCACTTCTCTGGTGGGAAGGGGAAAGTTTTCTTGGATTACCTCCTGGAATACTTTCTTCAAGTTCTCCATTTCCCTTTCTTCTGGGATACCAGTCAGGTGTAGATTTGGCCTCTTGATATAATCGCACATCTCTTGTAGGCTTTCTTCTTTCTTTCTGAGTCTTCTTCTATGCTTTTTACAGATCGGGTTAATTCCATGTTCTGGTCTTCAAGTTCTGAGATTCTTTCTTCAGCTAGATTAATTCTGCTTTCCTTGCTTGTCATCTTGTTAGGTATTTCTTGGATGAAATTTTTATTGCCAAAGTCTCTGTTACAAGTTCTTTCATTGTTGCACCTTGTCTTTCTTGAGTCTTATTCACTCTTTCCATCCATTCCCTAATCCCCATTGTATTCTGGGGCCAGTTGTTGGTGACTTCCATTGTTTGGTTACCAAGGTCTGATTTTTCAGCTTTATCTTTGCTACACTTGAAATTGCCTGAAGTCTTCCCTTGGTTTTTTCTCATTTGTGACAGATCTCTTGTTTTTCTCTTTAGTTCTGTTATTCAGTGTTCAGTGGGAGAGGCTTTCCCTTCTGATGTTTGCTCAGTCCTCTATTCTTCTCTGATCTGGGCTCTGGATTTGTTCTGTTTTGAAATAGGACAGTGGATGGGAAGCTCTGCTATCTCTTATAGTTTTGAAATTTGAATAAAGGAGGGGATGGGGCACTAGGATTCAGAAGCTACTTGCAAATTACAATATTCACTTATTGTGGTATTTGTTCCTTGAGACCCACTTCCCACCACCACTCTGTATGATGATGCAAAGTAGAAACCAATGGAAAAAACAATTGAACACACACACACACACACACACACACACACTCACACATGCTTAGCACCAAGTGATAGAGAAGAAAAACAGAAAGATTGGGGCGGGGCGGGGCGGGGAGAAATTCAGGTTGAACCCTCACACATATATTGACACACACCTTAAACTATAAGAAATGAAAATTTAAAAACCCCAGAACAACAAAGGAGCAAAAACAAACCAACAATAACAAAATTGAAAGATGAACACTCATTCATTCACATACACACATAAACAGAAAATGATAAATAAAAGAAAAAAGAAACAGAAAAAGAAAAGAAAAAAAATTGGGTGGTGATGCAGGTCAAACCCTCACATACACATTCGTGCACAGAGGAAATTTTAAAAATAGATGAACTAACAAACAAGCTAACAAAAAGTCAAAAAATTTTTTTAAATTAAAAAAAAAATTGAAAATTAAAAAAACCTGTCCTCTTGTGGCAGGCTCTATAATTGTTCTAATCCGGTCTCTCCTGCAGAGCCACCTCTTTCACTCTTTCCTCAGTGTCTGAAGCAGGGAAGGAGGAGGGGCAGTGGAGGTGGGTGGGGCTGCAGTCGTCCCCTCCCACTCTTGTTTGGTCAGGGAGATCTCCAGGAGATCTCCTCTTTTCTCTGGTGGGGCAGTACGGGATTGTCTCTTCCCCAGTTATATGCTCGGTGTAGGAGGGGGGTAGTGGTGTGTCCCAGCCAGGCCTATCCTGGATTAGAGTTCTCCTATTACGACTCCACCTGACTCTCAGTCGTGGCCCAGCTGTGTGGGTCTAACGTTCAGAGGATTGCTGGGGAGGAGGGGGTTTGGGTCAGTCCCAGATTCGCCACTGATTTCTCTGGAGCTTTTCCTCATCCTTTTCTGGCCACACCCTTTGTCCCGAGGCTGGATCAGGGTAGGGGCTGGGGCACCTGGAACTTAGCACTGGTCAGGTCCCTCTGAAGTTTGTGCTTTCAGGATATTCCCTCTGGGTTGCGCTCAATCCCTGAGTAGTTGACCTGCCAGTCACAGAGATCGGGTCTGTTGCTCCATGGTGAGTATGTCAGAGCACTTTTCTGCCTCACCTTCAAGATGGTGGTGGGGTGCCTCTTTTGTCCTATTTCGTGGAACTTTGCCTCTGGATTCCCTCTGCAGCCCCTGCTGCCAGTCTCCTGCCAGGCTATGAGGTGGTGAGGTAAAACCAGGAGCAGTCAGTCTCTCTCCTGCTGCAGTGATACGGGAGAGCCTGGGGTGATGGTTTCTCCCTGCTGCGTCTTCACAGAAAAACTTTTGTCTGTTTAAAAAAAAAATAATGGCGCTCGGCTTCTGCGACCTGGGAAGAGCCAGGGATGAAGCAGAGAAGCTGGAGCACCAGCTGTTGCACCAGGAGCCTAGCCACTTGCTCACGAGCCCCCACTTAGACAGTCTCTCCCAGCATTTTCTTCCCAGGGAGGGTTTGTGATTTTAAAAAAAAAAGAAAGAAAGAAAGAAAGAAAAAGAAAATGCCACTTGGCTTCTGCGTCGTGGGAATTCCTGGGGTCCAAGCCCAGCAGCTGTGGCACCAGTCGCTGCACCAGGAGAGCCCTGGCCACTAACTCCCTAGCCCTTACTCAGTCAGCCACTCATACACCCACTCGGTCACCAGCAAGTACACAAAATTTTCCATACACTCACTCACTCACACTGGGACTCACATAGTTCAACTGACTTGGCCACCATCTTCCTGATCCAATTTTCTTTTTCTTCTTCTTTTTTTAAAATCAAGATCTCACTCTGTTGCCCAGGCTGGATTGCAGTGGTACCATCTCTGATCCCTGCAGTCTCAACCTCCTGGATTCAGGCAGTCCTTCTACCTCAGTAGCCGGAACTACAAGTGCATGCCACCTTGTTTGACTACTTTTTTTGACTTTTTGTGGAGACGAGGTCTTGCTGTGTTGTCTAGGCTGGTCTCGAACTCCTGGGCTCAAGCGTTCCTCTTACCTTGACTTCTTAAAGTGCTGATTTTGCAAGTGTGAGCCACTGTGCCAGGCCCATAGATGATTTTCTAAAGTTCATTATTCACTTAATGGTTGGCATTCTAATCTGAGGAAGAGTCAATCTTTTCTTGACTTCAGACCTTTTTCTGGTGACTTCCCCTATGCAAGTCCTGGAATAAGGATGTCTTATGCCAAGGGAAGGCCTTGATTCCACTTGTGGTTTCTAAACTTCCCCTACTGTCCTCCAGCCCCAAGGATGAGAAGTTCAGGCCCCACGTTTTATTTCTCAACTGTCTTCTCCCAGGCCTTCGTTGTCACCTTACTGAGACTTTCTTTGATCACCCTTGCAGAATTCATCACTCCTTGTACTTTATTCTTCCAGTATTGCCTGTACTATCAGCTGTTTTAACATTGACAATTTTTTTGTAGTTTTTGCTTGTTTATTATAATTGTTTTCTTCTCTACTAGGCTTCTAGCTTCTCAAAGGCAAGGATCATATTCATCTTTCTATATCCAGTATTTGTCAAAGAGGTTAGTTAGCACTGATTAAGTACTCAGTAAAAGTTTTACTGAATGAGCAAACAGCAGAGCAACAACCATAATAACTGGTTTAAGTTGGGTTAAGTTTCAGCCTTATAAACACATTTTTGTTGCCAGAGTCCAAAATGTTGCTTCCTTTCTTGGGCTCCACTTAACCTTGTAGGTGGGCATTTTAAGTAGTATATACCTAGACTATTGCTTAGATATTGATAGATAGCTAAGTGATCCAGTCTTGTGGATGAAGGCCATATCTAGATGACTTATTGAAGGTTAGACCATGTGTCTTCCATTGCTTCTGTACTTTCCTTCATAAGTTGGTCTTCTTTTTTCCCCTTTCTTGCTTGGGAATGGACTAGTCTTATTAGATTCCCGATTTTTTTAAAAAGCAAGTATTAAGGATTTCTTTATATTCTGCTTTCTTTTCAAAAGACTTTAAGGTAGATTAATTACAATATTATATTCAGTAAGTAAAGTGAGAGAAAACAAGGAGACAAAACCAAAGGTAGAGATTTAAAATGATACAAGGCATTGGGCAAACACAGAAATGCATCTTTTAAAGATGTTGCTTTGAGTAGGTCATAACTCAGAATCTAGGATAATTTTTCCTTGAAATGTCATGGTCTCAGTAGGTCAAGGTGAGGATGGAGAATAAATCCAGATTAAGCAAAACATACTTAACTACAGAATTTTTTGGAGCATATATGGTAATATGTGTTATGAAAGATGAATAGTGGAAGGTATAATGTAAAATGTTCCCTAACTTTTTTGACTCTGGAACCCTTCTTTTGCAGAACATGTTTTCTGGAACACTTTGGGTGATGCTGTGTAGGCAAATATTGTAAAGACCTTGAACTTTATGACAGTGCTTCAGAGGGAAGGTACATATTACATCATAGAAGGGATATAGATGTCTTAGGTTTAGTTTAAAAGTGATGGTTAGGTGGGCAAGGCACCTGGGAATCATTTTTGTTTGAGGAATGGTTGATGGGAATAGATATTTATTATGGAGAAGAGAAAGTGGGGGTTGGTTGGGTTGGGGGTACTTGGGAGCTGTTATCGGTTATCTTGAGGACATGTTGTTGAAGAGGGAAAAAAATTGGTCTTTGTGGACACATGAACAGACCCTAAAACCATTGGATAGAATTCTCAGCAAGACCAGCTTCTATTCAATATGAGAAAACTTTCTAGTTGTCATAACTGTGCAGAGGTATAAGGAAACTGTCTTAGAAAGTAGTGAGTTTTCTGGTGCTGGGATTTCCAGACTGGTGGGGATGTTGTGAAGATTTTAGTATAAGATTGATGATAGCATTAAACAAACTCTAAGATCCCTTCTAACTAAGAGATCTTTAGATTATGTGAAAGTGTGATATGGGCCATTTGTGACAGAGACATAGGAGATATTCTTCCATAGAGATGCCTGAGTCTGCCTTTAGATATAATACTAAAGTGTGTATCTCTAGTACCTAAGTGTGTATAATACTAAAGTGTGTATCTCTAGTAGGTATCTAATAAATATTTGTTAAATGATCTAAGAGAGGTAGGGGAGTCTAGATATTGTACACTGCGTAAGCAGGTTGTACTGGTGAGAGCAAGCTCTGGGTTTTCCAGTCATTGCACTCTTTGACCCCAGCATCAGAATTCTTAGATTCATCAAACCAAGAGTAGTGGGGAGAATCATTCAAGAATTGTCACCTAGGTTCACGTGCTCATCTTGTGTCACAGCTTTTGGCATTTCTGCAGTGGTACTTTATGATGGCCAACTGTTCTTTCTGAGTATAGACAGTGGTGGAGCAATCTCTCTAGTACCTGCAGAGTAATATTATTTGAGATGATGGTCTCTAATAGATGCTCTCATGTGGAAATTTATTTTCCTTTTTCTGTGTCTTTCTACCTTATCTCTATAAATGCAATCTCTGCCTTCTTGTAGAAATTCAGTGTCTCATGGAGTTAGGTTGCAAAGACATTCTTTGCCTAAATCTAAAGTTTGCCTAAAAAGATTGAGAGCTTAAGTTTATATAAAAGGAGTGATTTCTTAATATCACTATCTTAAGTTTAAATTCTACAAATCTACTTAAAATGATTAAGTAAAAACTGTTACATGCTTCACATGGCATTTGGTAATACAGGATGGTGTCTTTCAGTTCTCTGTATTTTTTTGAAGTTTAATGGAAATTATACATCCCTGGTGTGGCATATATTCTACCCAGTGTTTTGGAGAGAAAATATGGTTAATGGTAATTGAAAAGTCTAGATCTATTGTATATTGATTTTGTTTTTTTCAGGAAGGCTATTTCGTTTGAACAGTTGTTCCCCTTGCCCCAACATTTTTGGGCAACTGTGTGGCTTTCAAAAACATAAGGTTCATAGAAAGTTGAACTTTTGTTGTATTTATTCTTGTGCTGGGGACTACATGAATTCTTTTCATTCTTCTGTGATGCTCTCACTGATTATCCTAATTCAAAGTAGTCTCTTGCTTTCTATATATTTGTCTTGTTTAACTTAATCATTTGATATTTACCCCAGGATACAAAGCCATATATCTTTATTTTATGTTTTCCCCATTATAACCTAAATTTGGGAGTAAGAATCATGTCTTCATATCCTCCACTCATGTCTTGGACAAAGAGTTTTGGAAGTTATTAGTGGTCTAGTCCAACTTGCTTATTTTATAGATGGAAAACTCAAAAAACAATGTGTTGCTTGATTTGAGCACATTTAGTATTTATGTGCATACTCGTATAGCATGAATATAATAAGCCTTGATTTATCGCTGTAATTTATTTTGAAGCTAACAAAGAATCTTAGAATTGAGAACTTCCAGGCCACAACAGCAACAATAACATTTCTATTGTCCTTCATAATTTATCAAGTACATTTACATGTACTCGTTATGTACTCAGAAATTCTATGAAGTAGAGAGGTAATTTTATTGTTCCCATTTTAGAAGTAGTGAAACTAAGACCCAAAGAATCAGTTTGCTAATAATCGATGGAGTTGGGGCTATAACTCAAGATTTTGAACTCCTGATATTAATATCATGCTGCTCCCTATTATATCATGCTGCTTTTGGGTCATCTATCTCTTCTTGATGGCAGTGAACAAGATTTCCTTCATTAATTCAGCCATCCAGTAAGTGTTGACTGAATGCTCAGACTGTAATACAGAACACATTTTCAAGCACAAAGGGGAAAGACAGATTTCTACAGCATTTTTTTCATAACTATACACAAACAGGCACCCCTCTACACAAATGCACAACTATTTATATAGCACTTATCACATGGAATTGTAATTTGTCTTTTTACATGTCCATCTCCTCAACCAGACTGTGTACTTCTTGAGCATCCTCTAATATTCTGTGATCTCCTTTATATCCTCAGTGCCAAATATACATTTGACACATAGGTGTACAGTTTGTAGAATCAATGAATGAATGAATAAGTGAATTCAGAAGTGAATGGCATTATGCCCTTTGGAGGCTTATATATAGTCTTCTTGGAGCGATAAAACATGAAGTTTATAGTAAATGCCAAGATAAAACAAAAAAAATTGTTCCTTTTCTTTTTTTAAGAGAAACTTTGTTTACAGGATTTTTTTTTTTTTAAACTAATATAAAACAGATTCCCAGCCTGTAGTTCATGTAATTGCTTCCCGGCGTCAGGATTGGTCAGAACATGAGATTGCAATGGAGACTAGTCCCACCATAATTTATCAGGATGTATCCAGTGAATCACAATCAGCTACTTCAACAATCAAAGCTCTATTAGAACTCCAACAGACAACAGGTATGAATTCACATGCTCAGTTGAGCACATTTCCCCTCTCTGGACTTGTCTGTAATCATTGGTACAGTATATTTACTTATTAGTTCATTTAGCTGAAGCGTAAATGGGCCATCTATAAAAAGGAGAAAAAAGTGACAGAGCTCTTGCCTCTCTGTCTCTTGCTTAAAATGGACAGTCCTGTTGTTTCTTGCCACCAGAAAGGAGTAGATATATCCCTTTTAAGCACAAGGATAGATGCAGTTCAGTTACCAGTTTCATTTAAGAATAGCAGGAGGCAGATTGAAGGGCCCCTGCCATCCTCCTTGATACTGATAGAGGAGTTTTGTGGTCATAAAACACCTTTAATGGCCCTTGCTAACCTTCTGATTTGTTTTAATTTTAACTAAAGACTTATTTTTTTGAGTAGTGTAGGTTAGCCACTTGAACTTCCATGCAATGCTATCTTCATTAACAAGTTCCTATCAGTATTTCTTGTTACTAAATGTCTTTGATAGACTCTGGAAAAAACCTGTGGAAGTTATACTGACTTTTCTATTATAATAGATCAAAGATTTTCAGAGTATTTAAGTGACCTTAGCGATGATCTCATCTAACCATTTCATTGTATAGACATATAAATTGATATCTAAAGAGGTTATGCAGTTGGTTAGTGGCAGAGTGAGACCCCATCTTTTGGTTCCTAGTTCAGTGTTCTCTCTACTTGTAGAGCGACTTTTGTGTTCATTTTTGTTTTGTTTTACTTTCTTTCTTTAAATGATTGTTTTGATTTTGTCATTTTATGTGCTTGGTGGAAATGATCATTCAGTGGACTTAATTACTGGTTACTGTTTTTTGAAACTTCTACTCTATACTACTCAAAGATTACTAGCATGAAAGTCTTTCATTCATCCTTCTATTGGAGTTATTTTTGGCCTTAGGCATTTCCTCAGGTGCTTGTCTTTGACATACTCAGGCGTTTCCATTTAATACTTTGTAGAGGTGGGAACTTTGAATGCAGACTTTGTAGAAAATTGGTCATAATTCCAGGAAGTTCAGATAGAAAAGAACAAAAATAAAAGAAAAATTGATAATAAGATAGAAAGTAGGTCTATTCCAGACTATTATATCAGACATTTTTATAGAAATAAAAGCCATTTTTTTTCTGTCTATGAATATTTTTATTCTTTTTGGAAGCAGGATTTATTGAGAGGACAGAAAAGCTCCCACAGTGGAGGAGACCTGAAGGGATTGCCCACATTTTTTTTAAGAGTCATTGAAGACCTTGTAACATTTCTTTGACAATGTCTTGAATTTTTAATAGATCAAATTAACTGTTCACTGTTTTGTGCTATTCTGTGTACTGTTTATCATCCTTTGTTTTTAGGTTGCTGAACTCAAGACTACCAGGGTCTACAGTGAAGAAGTTAAAGGAAATACTCTAAGAGGAATGTATACAAGAGAATGTATACAGTTGTTTGGCCTAGGGATGATAGAGGGAGGATTTTAGTGTGGTTGCATATGAGTCCTTCTTACTAGACTGCTGAGTGTGGTTATGCAAGTTGTGTGTGCACTATAAGCCATGCGCATAGCAGTTTGCTTTGTTCTTTTCAATTCTCTGTCTACTTAGGCACTGCCAGTGTGGCACCCCAGAGGTCTGGTTCTTTATTCCCATGGACGACTCTGGTTTTGGTACTTGTTTGTAATAAAAGTTAACTTTTCCCCTGACTTTTTCATGCAGTAAAGGAAAAATTGGAATCTAAGCCAAGACAACCCACCATTGACTTGAGTCAAATGGCAGTGCCTATTCAGATGACCCAGGAAAAGAGACATTCTCCTGAGAGTCCATCAATTGCTGTGGTAGAGTCAGAACTAGTTGCTGAATACATCACTACTGGTAGGTGTTCTTTTAAAACGTAGCATTAAGGTAGGAGAACTATCTTTCTGGATTTCATGGGATGGTTGTTTGGGGGAGAATATGTTCTTTTACATTTTTAGCTCTTTGTCTGTTTGTTTCCAGATTTCTCATCATCCTTGGGATTTACCCTGTCTTTAATAATTAGAAAAAAAATAGAATGTTACAAAGTTTGCAAGTAATGTAATACTACAAGTCAACCATACATAGCGTCTGTAAATATAGAGCAACAATTGTAGAGGGAGAATAAAATATATTTTATCTAAGAATAAGTATTTTTATGCATCTGGAATTTTTAGATATTGTGGGGGACATGGGTCAAGGGAGAAAGAAGGTATACAAGCCAACCCTTTTATTTTACTATGTTTTGAAAAAATGGAAAATCTTATATTTCTGTAAATACTTAGGAATTCTGGTGGAAAGCAGATTAGGTGTTTGTTTAAAATGTGGTCTGGCAACAAAACTGAGAATTTTGGATGGCATATAGGGAAAAGCAAGACAGGGAAGATAACAGATTCTTTCCTCATATGAGATCACACCTGGAACGCTGCTTTCTGTTTTGGACACTTTGTTACTTTCAGATTTGAAATAGTTCACGGAGGAGTAACGTGGATAATTAATGGGTTAGGGGAGATGACTTATGAGGCAGTATGTAGAAAGCTCCTATCTTGAGTGTTCTTAAGCAGTGGTTAAAGGAGAATATAAACTTATAAGTATTTGAAGGTTGTAAATACCAAAGGGGAAAAGAAATTATTTGGCATTATTTTAGGAGATGCTAAGACTAACGGGGCTAAGTGCAGTGGCTCATGTCTGTAATCCCATAACTTTGAGAGGCTGAGGTGAGAGGATTGCTTGCACCCAGGAGCTCAAGACCAGCCTGGGCAGCATAGCTGTTTTTCTCTACAAAAAAAAAATTCCTGGGCTTGGCAGCATGTGCTGGTTGTCCTAGTTACACAGGAGGCTGGGGTGGGAGGATCACTTTGGCCCAGGGGTTGGAGGCTGCAGGGAGCCATGTTGGTGTCACTACACTCTAGTCTGGGAAAGAGTGAGACCCTGACTCAAACAAAAAAAAAGAAAGACTGATGGGTTACAGTTGCCAAAAGGGAAAATTCAGTGAAGTTATGGAAAGCCATCTGGAATCATTCTTTAGAGATATTTAGCAGAAAACTAATTAAAGCAGAGGCCAGTATCCTGGGGAATTCAGTGTTAACTTCTGGGGTAGACTAGATTATCAAATGGTAAATAGATAAAAAGACCTATGATTTCTTCCCTTACTTATCCTTTCAGAACGCACTGATGAGGGAACAGAGGTTGCTTTTCCCCTTCTAGGTAAGTGGTATGCATCTATTTATAGTATCAGTGAAGGTAAAAGATGATTGTTTTGGGGAGAACCGCTTAATGGATGTGCTCTACTCTGATCTGGCAGAGGAAAGGTAAGCTCCACTTAGTGAAAGAAAGAGAAATTTTCCTTTTGCAGAACAGTGGGATTCTTTCTCAGAAATGAGAACTTTGACACTGGAAAAAGTAAGAATTGTTTAAAGATAAAAATGATTGTTTTATGGTGTTTATATGGCCCAGTTAAATCATTTCAGCTATTTTCCAAGTGTTCATTCTGTGCCCTCCTTTCACAGTCTCCACACATTGTACCTGCAGCCCATATTGAACATTTTCTTTGACTTCAAAGCCAACTGCCTGGCCCTGCCCTTTGTGTCATTCCACAGTGGTTATTAGTTTTCTCTAACTTTCCTGAACTCTGGGAAGTTACTGTGAAGAGTTGTATAGTATCTTGAAAAAGGATTGTTTTTTATATTGTTTCAGTTGATCTTTTATTAAGTCCATTTAATTTCTTAGTAAAAACTTAATAATAATTAAGAAGATTAATATGGCAACAGAAATATTCCATATAATATAATTTCATCTGAAATTTATTATTTATTTTCAGATGTCATTTTTCATGATGCTTTCATTAAAAAATTTTATTAACTTGCTTACTTTAAATGTACTATAATTTTTTTATCTCCTATTCAGTCATATTGTAAATGATTTCAATTGTTGTTTTAATGTAAACCGTGACTCCCTTTTTTTTCAATTTGGTTGGGCATATATGGAAGAATTTATTAACGCATATAATTTAAAATGTACATATAAAGCAACACTGTGAAATACAGTAAGGTACTGCATTACATTTATAAAAGAATACTGGTGATGCTACCTGTAATCTCATATCACATGTAGACATGTGTATAGCAACAATAGAAATACCATGTTTGTGAATATAGATAGAATGTGTCATAAAAAATAAATAAGGCTTATTTATATTTCACTAGGCAGTTTTAAAGTTTGTTCTTATAACACATAAATGGCATTGTTTACATTGATTTCTGTAGTGATCATCTTACTCTTGACACACTGTGACTTTTCTAAGTGTATAACCAATGCTACCTGAAATTGTAGATCAAAGGATATGAACAGTAGAATCATTGGTTATTGAGAGAGTTTTGATAATCCCAAAATCCTTATCTAATTTAGAGATTTATTTTATTTTTTCAAATTCAAAGGATTCCTAATTCAAAGGGTTGTTTCCCAGTAACCATAAGCACTTTTAAAGCTCTGTAATGTGAAAGTGGCAAATGTTTATACTGTTTAGAAAGTTGAAATTGAGACTGATAAAAAATGATAGTTTGGCACCTGTGTAGATGTATAGTTTTGATTACTTCATGGGACCTTTGTAGCAAGAGAATAAGAGTACACTGTACTCTTACTCAATTGTGTAAGATGAGCTAAATTTGAGATGCTAGCACAAATTTTTCTATTCTTCTGTAAACCTTATATTTTTGGTACTTTACAGTTTAAGGACCATTTTTCAATTCATTACTTCATTTGGTCCTCTTCTACATAGAAACAACAAGCTTTTACTATCTCATTTTTTAAAAAATCAAACAAACAACAAAGCCTCTAAGATTTAGCGTCTAATAGAGGGTAAGTGACCTCCACAAATGCATATGACAGTTGTTGGCAGAGTACGACAGAATCCAAGTGCGACTCTTGGTCCAGTTTATTTTCTGCAGTGTCACCCTGACCTTTAAGATTTTAGGAACTATAAGGCTATGAGACAGAGTCATTTTATATAAAGGAGTGAATGATACTAATGTTTGTATTGCATTTGGAACTAGGACCAGGAGATAAAAGAATTTATATTTTCTTACTCTTCTTATGTCTGGGATTACAGAAACTGACTATTGCTTTGTTACCTTAATGGGATAAAGGTCACCAGAGAAAGTAAGTGCAACTCACAGGAGGATGTAACTTTAAGGGGTTTGTTCCTCCTTTGTGATAAGAGTTTTCACAGTGCTTCCGCATACATTTCTCTTCTCATCCTTATAATAGCTCTGTTATTGCCATTTTACAGACGAGGAAACAGAGTCTCAGAGAAGATAAGAGACTTTCTTAGAGTCACAGCTCTTAGATGGGCAGACTATGGTCTTCTGCCTCCTAGTTCACAATGCTACACTTTCTCTCTGTGATGCAAGCTCACAGACATTTGTTTAAAATGACTACTGGTTACAGATGACTACTGGTTACAGTGGTGATTTCTGGAGAAATATCATCACCTCCTCTATTTTCAGTCAGCCATCGCTCCCAGCCCCAACAGCCCTCCCAGCCCCAGCGGACCCTGCTCCAGCATGTGGCTCAGTCACAGACTGCAACACAGACCTCAGTGGTGGTGAAGTCCATCCCAGCATCTTCCCCTGGAGCAATCACCCATATCATGCAGCAGGTTGTATCTCTTCTTCTTCCTATCTTCTGTAACTACCTCTTGCCTGAAAAAAGGTTTAGTTTCATCTTCTTAATTTTAAGAGGAGAAATAACAGAATTGTAGAGTATCGTGTAATCTGTTCATCTGTGAAAAATGAGTAGAGGAAATGAATTAAGGGTCTTAACACCAGAAAATAATTGTGAAACAATATTCTTGAATCTTCTGTGAATCTTCTTATTTCAGAAGGGTGGGGTTGTCTAGATGAATCTAATGACATCAGAATTGGTCACTGTTTCTGTGTATTTCATTGTTGTGGAAAAATATATCACTGAGGTAAATAAGATTTTCAAATGAAATAGCATTTGACTTGTTTAGCTGTTTGCTGATGGGTTTGTTTTGTTTTGTTTTCTACTTTTAAAATGAATCCTCATGGGAACATTGTGAATAAGTCGGAAAATAAATATTTGATTTCTATATATATGGCCAATTATAGAGGCAGAGACACAACAAGAGGTTGAGATTATAAGTCTAATGTAAAACAAGGACATCTGGTACTTAGGGAAATAGAGGAAAGGAAATAGATGTTGACAGGTCAGTTTTGTGTCAGATAACTGTGTTTTGAGCTTTAAGTATATTAACTTGTTTGATTCTCACTATGATCCTTCTTGGTGAGTGTATTATCCCTCTTTTACAAGGGAGGAAAATCATGCTCATAAAAATTAAGTAAGTTGTCCCAGGTGGCAGAGCTAGGATTTAAACCCAAAGTAACAGCCTTTGTTATATAATCATATCACAGATATCAGATTAAAGCATGGCTTTATCATTAGTAATCACATAAATCACCATCACTCAGATGGTAACAGTTGAACCTAATTGTATACAAACTACCAGATACTGCCTCCCAGATAGTTTGGATTGGAAACCTGTATGTGTAAAGTCATTATGCTATAGAGGAGAGTTGCAACTGAATCTCAAAGTTTTAAAGTTTAGAGTGGAAGTATGACATATGATAAGTCAGGGGAAGGATGAGGATAGGGTAAATCTTATTATGTCACTGGGGGAAGCCAGCTGGCCAGAGGTTTTGCTGGGTGGCAGGTCTTAGACTGAAAGGGCTTTGCCTGGCAGGTCCTGACATTGACCTTTTTGCAGACACCTAGAGACAAGCTATCCCTAACCATGTCACTCAGGAGGATGCCTCTGCCCAGCACTTCCTGGCAACACCAGCAGCCTTCCCTCCCATTGACAGGAATGCTTCCCTCTCCTCTCCAGTCTTCTTCCCTCCTGGGAGCTATATCTCTGTGACCTGGTGGGCCTGGAATTTAAGCAGAGGGGTGAGGAATGCTAGTTGAGAGGTGCTTCACACAGACCTCAGCGAAGCCTGAAGAGCCATCTCTACCCTGTGCAGGGAAGCCCTGTGAGCCCTGAGATGGGCACTTGTCTCAGACAACATCCCTGACTTTCCGGACAGCACTGGACATGCACAAGGCCACACTGGGCTTTTCTGAGCCTTGGTTCCTTGGTTGCTGCGTTCTTCCCTTAGACAGGCTGATGTCTCTCATGGATGGGGTAGAGAGCTGTTTCCTGAGCCAGGGAGCCTTTCTCTTCTTTTTCTGTGGTGGACTGTGCTTGCAGAGCACCTTATTCTTCTAATCTGTAAGTTCTGGGCCTTCTAGGACTTTTCCTATAGTAATGAGTGGACCAGTTTTTTGAAGTACTTAATATCTGAGAGTTCAAATTATAAGAGTTTCGATCTAAAGTCCACTTGAGTTTCCTTGGTCAGTTTAGGCTCTTCCAAACATTTTTGAGTGTTTCTCATAAACAAGTCTTTCATTTCAGGAAAATATAGCAATGTTAGTGTTTTTCTTATTTCATTCTTACTTTGTGCCTTTTTTACTTAGGCATTAAGCAGTCACACTGCTTTTACCAAACACAGCGAGGAACTTGGAACTGAGGAGGGCGAGGTTGAAGAGATGGACACTTTAGACCCTCAGACAGGTCTGTTTTACCGATCTGCCTTGACTCAGTCACAGTCAGCTAAACAGCAGAAACTTAGCCAGACCCCGCTGGAACAGACTCAGCTGCAAGTGAAAACTCTGCAGTGCTTCCAGACTAAACAGAAGCAGACCATCCATCTGCAGGCAGACCAGCTCCAGCACAAACTCCCGCAAATGCCCCAGCTTTCCATCAGGCATCAAAAACTCACCCCTCTCCAGCAAGAACAAGCACATCCCAAGCCAGATGTACAGCACACACAGCATCCCATGGTGGCCAAAGACAGGCAGCTTCCTACCTTAATGGCACAGCCCCCGCAAACTGTAGTACAGGTGCTTGCAGTGAAAACCACGCAGCAGCTCCCTAAACTGCAGCAGGCTCCGAACCAACCAAAAATCTACGTGCAACCCCAAACCCCTCAGAGTCAAATGTCGCTCCCAGTCTCGTCAGAGAAACAGCCGGCAAGCCAGGTAACGGAATATTGATAGCATGCAAAGTTAAACTTCTCTGTTCACGGAAAAAAAATGAGAACGTCACAGTCCTATCATGATTTCAGTGCTTTCTCCTGACAAGAGGAAACCCAAAAGCCTCATTAAGCTGGTATTACTTGGTCCTATCAGAAGGTTGACATTAGGGAAGAAATGCATGCGTTAATGTGTAGGAAGAAAAAGAAAGCATAGCACTCAGAACTTGATTTTCCAGGCAGTTTTTAATGAAATCACTTCAGCATTGACCAACAGTACATAGAAGCAATATCCCTAAACTATTTTTATCTTTTAGGCATATAATATTTATTTCTATACCTGTAAACTCTCATTTCTGTGGCAATAATGCTAAGTAAACTGCAGTCTTTTAGGGAACTTCATTGAACATCTTCCTTTGTAGTTTGCATCATCGCCATCTAGTTAATAAGTTTGTCTTCTAGATTTATTTTCTAGATTGCAGGGGAAATGTGGATAATTGAAAGAAAAATTATATTAGCAAAAGTCAGTGGCTCTAGAGTGTTATATGTGTATGTTTATATTATATATATATATATTTAGAATATGTTTGTATACATGTATTTTGAAGCAAAATATTGGAAAGAATCTTACTTTTTATTTTAAAAAGGTGAAGATTATATGAATTAATTTGAGCTGGGTTAAAGGTGTACTGTTTAGGGATGTAAATCCCAAAGGAAAACTAGGCATCTGTGACTTTTTTCCTTTACTCCTCTGAACCTTAACTGGCTGAACAAAGGTTCTTTCGACCCCTCTTCTTTCCCTAGATTCTGTAAAAGTAACCAGATCCTCCTATCCAGCTCACTTTTTAAAACATGGAGCTTCAAAAATGTCTTCCTAGTATATAGCGCACGGATGTTTCTTTTGCCATGTTGTCTGGGATGTTTGAATAGGTTTTCTCAAAAAGATGTAGCTGTAACACACACAACCCCAATTTATTTTCAGGTGGAGCAGCCAATTATAACCCAAGGATCCTCTGTTACAAAGATAACTTTTGAGGGGCGCCAGCCTCCCACAGTTACAAAGATAACTGGTGGCAGTTCTATGCCTAAGCTGACATCACCAGTTACAAGCATAACTCCCATTCAGGCCTCTGAGAAGACAGCAGTGTCAGACATTTTGAAAATGTCTTTGATGGAAGCTCAGATTGATACAAATGTAGAGCATATGGTAGTGGATCCCCCAAAGAAGGCTCTTACCACTAGTATGCTCACTGGTGAAGCAGGATCATTACCCTCTACCCATATGGTGGTGTCAGGGATGGCGAATTCCACACCCCAGCAACAGAAATGTAGAGACTCCTGTTCAAGTCCATCCGCTGTTGGCCCTTCCCTCACAACAAGGAAAATCGATGCACCAGGTGTGCCTACGACAGGCCAGTTCATGCGTATTCAGAATGTAAGCCAAAAGAAAGCTGAAGAGAGTCCAGCAGAAATTATCATCCAGGTAAGAACTGGAAGGAAAATGAGAAATTTTGGGTATCTTGGGGGTTGTGGGTTTGGTGTGTTTTGGGATATTACAGGAAGATTCAAGCCAGGATGGCAAGAAGACATAGAGATTATCTTTGGCACAGTGTTTGACAAATTTGGTTTAATACCTATTATAAATATACAAATTTATAATTATTTATTTTCTGGAAGAGAATAGTAGAAAATTGATGGGTATTGTTAGACAGCCACTGTAAAGGCAAAAAATGGCCCTGAGCCCATGTGTCAGTTTGATTTTATGAGATACAAGCCATGTTTGTCAATGTGTTAATTCAGCATGTCAACCCAGAAGTTCAGCAGTTTCCTGGGTTTAAATTTTAAACTCCCTGATCTTTGCTAAAAAAAAGTCCTGGAATATAGTAACTGGATTGTACTTTTATTTCAAGTTAATTTCAGGGACCCTTTTCTTGGAAAAACAGTTCTTATTCCTGGTCCAAATTTATGATTCTTAGGACAAACTTCAATTGACTGGAATGTATAGAGAAACCTATTCTAAGGGAATGTTTCTAAATAATACAATTTTTTATCTAATTAGGTATTAACCATAAAATTTTGCTTTTTCTTTCAATTATTGTTATTTTTAAAATCTCATTATGGTTACTGTCGTGCCTTGGTAAGTACAGGTCAGTTAACATAATGGAATTATTCATTGATAATAGCCTGTACCTCACATTCCCTTCATTCTAAAACTTATCTCTCATCATGCATGATAGATCAAGATTAAAGAATTACAGACTAGCCCTTAGAAGTGTGTTTTATTTTCCTTTCTCCTTGCAAGGTATCAGATTGTTTTCTTGACATTTGTCATTTTTTGCTAATGTATAGCTTGAAAGATATCACAGAAGCACATTTTATTTAGCTGAGTATTTGGATTTACTGATATATGAATAGCCCAGGTTTGACCATAGATTCACTGTGGGAAAGTTTCCCTTTGCCATGATTCCAAGCATTTGAAAGAATGCAAATTGACCAATGTTAAGCCCATCAAAATATAATTAAGTATGGAGGAACTGATTAAAGGCAAGTCGAAATGGCCATTGAATTATTAAAATGATGTTTCCCTTCTTAAAAACAAATGTTAGTTTAGTTAATTAAATATTTCTTGATAAAAGGATGTGTGATTTTTCACATTTTCCCCTGAAAAGGTAGGGTATGGTGGAAAAGAAATAGTTTTCTGGCTTTGTCATTCATTGTATGACTTTGGGCAAGGCTACTTAACCTCATTCTGCCTTAGATTCCTTTCAGTAAAATGGGAATAAGTAAAGCCTCTTTTACAGGATTGATGTAAGTATTACACAGAATTAAGCACCTAGCACAGTACCTGTACAATCAAACAGTTGTTAACTGTTACTGTTTTTACTAAAATTTACCATGGCTGCTGCAGTCATAGATTGCTGTACTTATTAAATTGAAAATCATTTTGGATAGTTTATTTGGAAATTATTTTTCTGAATTTTGTGAATAGGGATGAAATGTAATTTGCTTCATGTATCAAAGATGATAGCTAACACATAGGTTCTCTTTAGAATTCTTAGCCAACTTTTAGCATGTCCCATTTGCTAGGTGTGCTGTATCAGAGGTAAGAGCAGCAGAATGATCCCTAGATATGATTTCTGCCTGTACACATTATGTAACAGCACTGCGGCTTTTGGTGATTGAGTTAACCTGTATATCTCAGTTTCTTTATTTATGAAATGGAAACAACCCAGGGTTGTTTTGAGGATTAAGTGAGAAAATGTATTTTTTAAAAAGTAACTGGTGAAATGTCTGATATAGAGCAATACTCAATAAAGATAAGCTCCTACTATTATCTTCATTATTAAGATATTGTTAGAATATTTTCAGATCGTATTAGTTATGTTTAGCTTTGACCTGAAGTATTTACTGAGTCTGTGAAGTGCTTTGATTCTGGAAGAATGCTCTGTAAAAATTCAACGTGTGTGATATTAAATGCTTTGAATAGAAAGCATTTTCTTTGTAGATGGACAATCTGTATTTCATTCATTGCTTCCTCCCTCTCTCACTCCCTCCTTCCCTCCCTTCCTCCTTCCACTTCTTTTCTCTCTCACTCCCTCTTTCTTTCCTTCCCTTATGTATTATTTAACCACTATGTTCCAGGCACGGCGCTAAGTGCTGAGGATAGGAAAGTAAGCAAGATGGATATATCCTCTATCCTGAAGGAGTCTATATATATGTATGTGGAATTCATAGACTTTTAGAACGGCAAGGATCTTCAATGTGTATCTTCCAACTATCTTATTTTACACAAGATTAAGGCTTAAAGACATGGAATGACTTACTCAGAGGCCCACAGCAAGTCAGAGACAAGCCCCATCTAATACTTTTTTGCAGTAATCAGCTATATGGAAGAGAGGTCCAGAAACAAACAGAACTTCACCATTCTAGACTCAATGCATAGACATCTTGCATTATTCTCTCGATAGTGTTAAAATTAAGTATATCTTTTGCCAGTAAAATATTTTTTTGGTCAGGTATATTTGCCAAGTGCTGATACTCAACCTTACTCTGGTGTGCTTAATGTTGAATGTTTTTATTGTATTATTCAAAAAATGTGTTATTTAGTCATCAAATGCTTATTGAGCATCTACGTGTGCCAGGCCCTGTTCAAAGCTCTGGGCATCTAGCAATAAATAAGATAGTCAAGTTCTGTGTATCCATGCTCTCTCAGAGCTTACATCCTAAGAGTAAGAAACAATTTAACAACAGATGATAAACATAATGAAGAAAATATAACAATACTGCTTTTGGTTTGGTGTCATGGAAGGAAGACGTTTCTAAGTTGCAAGTGACAGGATAGAGCCAGCCATGCAAAGATTCAAAATAAGAGTATTCCAGGAAGAGAAGAAGGACCAGTGCTAAAGCCCAGAAGTACAAGTGAGTTTGGCTTGAGGCTAGAGTCCTGGTAAGGAGTTTGTAATTATATGGAAAGTACAGTAGGAAACAATTAATAGAGTTTTAAGCAGGGATATGACATGAACTAATGAGACCTTTTTAAAGGATGTCTTATAGAGATGAGGAAAGAGAATCTGACATAGCAACATGCTTGAGATATTACTCAGAGGCCTATAGCAAATATTCATCTACTGGTATTTTTATTGTCTTGAAGGCAAGTTTTGGCTTCTCTTATACTTGAATGCTTTCATTATTCTCATTTTCAATAAAGATCACTGTGTGACCCAAATAAATAACTTACCCTTTGAACCACCAAAGAGGCTTAAAGTATACTGTGATATCAGCAAATTACATTCATTTTGCAGATAATAAATAGCCAAATTTAACTAATGATCAAAGGAAAGTATTCTTCAAAGTTAGTCTCTTGAATTAGGCAGTAGACTAGAGTCTTCTTTGTTAGAAGAGGTGCCATAAACGAGTGGAAAGATCCAGTCGAGTTGTACAAGTCTTGGATTTGAATCCTGGCATTAACCCTGATCAACTGTTTGACTTTGATTAAGTCACTTACCCTCTCAATTTCCTCATTTGTAAATGGGAATAATTTTTTTAGTGTTGTTATGGGGATTTAGCAGCATATGTGAAAGTACCTAACACAGTGCCTGGCATGAGTAGTTGTCCAATAAATGTCAGTTTTCTTTTTTTATTTCTTAGTGTTGGGGAAATGCTTCTGGTACCTTTTCTTACCATAAAGATTCTCCTGTGTCTTCTCTTCCAGGCCATTCCCCAATATGCTATTCCTTGTCACTCCAGCTCCAATGTGGTGGTGGAGCCCAGTGGGCTTCTTGAACTAAACAACTTCACCAGTCAGCAGCTGGATGACGAGGAGACGGCAATGGAGCAGGACATAGACAGTAGTACGGAGGATGGAACTGAGCCCAGCCCTTCTCAGAGCTCTGCTGAACGGTCCTAGTGTTTTGGACACAGTAGTGCACTTTAAAACCTGCTTGGTTACCAAGTGTCCAGGAAAACCCTTGTATTTTGATGTCCAAAAAGAGCACTTTGCCCTTACTTAAGCTGTGGACCCTAAAACAGAAGTGTTTCAACAAGGTATTGCTGCAGGAGCAGCATTTTAAAGCAAGATGTAAAACTCACAGGGGAATGTACTTAAAAAAAAAAAAAGAAGCGAAAAGAAAAATAATGAAAAGAAAAAGGAAAAACAAAGATGCACATCACCAGTGATTTAAGACCTGATATTCTTCTTTCTTTGTTGGACCATGCCAATGGAAAAGTTTTGTCTTGTAGTGTAAAGAGACTTTTCCTGTGAATGTTTCTCAACTGGTTTCTACTGAGCAAAATACCATCCAGAAGGAGAATATGAATAGTTTGTATGTTGAAAAGATGTGTCAGGAAGTTTTTTTTTAATTTATATGATTTGCAAATTCCTAGAAGTGATGAGTTGGTTAACATTTTACATTTGCTCAGTTCATAATTCGTTTATAAATACCCAGAAGAATACTGGCATTAAAGAATCTTTGCTGGATGGTGAAAATCAGACCGCTAACCAGTGGGAAGTGCTTTTGGGGTGGCTTGTACAGTCTCATCAGTTGTATGCTAATTTATTGTGTTGTTGTTCCTTTGTGCTCTAAACAGCACAGTTGCCTTCTATTTATTTAAGTGTAAGCATTTCAAAGCAGGCCGTATTCCTTCTGACAAATTTCTTGTAAGCCAGATTTGCCTACCCTTTCCACTGCCATTATCCCCCTAGCATCCCCTTCTCACCTCCTTTAAGAAAGATTATGAGAAAATGTTTCATTGTGAAGCAGAGGAAAAGAAACATTTTCTGACCCAAAGGAAATGTCCAGTTATATTAAGGAAAACAGACTGGGTGCGGTGGCCCATGCCTGTAATCCCAGTACTTTGGGAGACCAAGGCAGGAGGATCACTTGAGGCCAGGAGTTTAGAGACCAGCCTGGTCAATATAATGAGACCCTGTCTCTACAAAAAATAAAATAGAAGTTACAAAAAAAATTTTTGAAAAAGGAAAACAAATCACTCATATGATGCAATGCTTTCTTAATGTTGAAATTGCACATTCACATTGGACTGAAACTTTGAAAATAACTTTTACATACTTTTGTTTAAGCCCCTTTGAAATGTATAAAAGGTTCATTTACAGTTCTAAATGTATTGTTTTTAAGCATTCTACCTTTTCAGGATGCAGTTTGTTGACTCAATATGTTTTGGTCTTGTGATCACTGCCTGTCACAAGTAGAGTGAGGGATAAGTGGGTGGGAGGGTAAGAGTCAGTTTTGACAAGTTGTGGCAGAGGAAACTATCCTTTTCACTTTTTAAAGAATGTAAATAGAAAAGTTTTTAACGGTTTTATATAGATTTCACTATAAATAAGCATTTTAAAACTGAAAAATGTTGAACTGTACATACATATATCAGCATAACTGCCCAATTTTTTGGTGCTGAAGTACTGTAAGTAGAATTCATCAACAGTCTCCTAATTTTTGCATCTGCATCTGGAAAAAAAAAAGCTGTGATACTATGATCAATAAATTCCCACTAGAGTGACACTGAAGACTTAAACACAAGCATTCATAAGATGCACTGATCTCTAGTGGTTGTCAATATTTCTACTAGGTGATAATGACTTACCCATAGATGGAGCTGTTGGATATTATTTTATTGTACAAATTCGTGTTTTAAAAAATTTTGTGACTCTGTTTCTAGTTAAGTAATTTTTAAATCTCTCTTGGGTCATAGACTTCTTTGGAAGTCTAATTAAACTATGAACTCTCTCACCAAAAGATACATATGCCACATGTTGACTACATGTTAGCCTTGGCATACAATTTTAGGGGTTCATGGGCTCCTAAGCCTATCCATGTATTCCAGGCTAAGCCCTCTGTTACAGTCAATCCATTAGTTACAGACGTAAGTTTTTATAAAATAAAGTATCTTTTAAATATCCATAGATCAGGTAACAAGAGCAAACTTGAATAAAGTTATGTTCTACATATTTTGGCAGCATAAGCATACCTGAGTCCCTTTGAGAATTTAGCCTTACTGCATTTCTGCAACTGGAATGGCATATAAAGCTGCCATGGTCCATGCTTTCTAAAAAAGTTTTATATGTTAACAAATTATCAAGTGATATTAAATTTTTTTTCTCTTAAAGGTGCTAATTTTAAGTAGAGCATGAATTTTTAACTTTATGCCACAAATGTTAATTGAGCATCTTCCATGTAACAAGTACTGTTCCAAGCACTGGGGATACCATAGTGAAGAAACAGAAAACCCTGGTCCAGGCACAGTGGCTCACGCCTGTAATCCCAGCACTTTGGGAGGCCAAGGCGGGAGTACTGCTTAAACTCAGGAGTTCAAGACTAGCCTGGGCAACATAGTGAGACCTCATCTCGCTAAAAAATTAGCTAGGCATGGTGGTGAGCACCTGTAGTACCAGCTATTTGAGAGGCTAAGGTAGGAGGATCACCTGAACCCAGGAGGTAAGGTGGTGGTGAGTCGTGATTGTGCCACTGCACTCCAGCCTCGGTGATGAGTGGGACCCCAACTCAAAAAAAAAAAAGAAATAGAAAATCCTACCTTTATGGAGTTTATAAACAGGGCTTCCTGTTGATGAAATGGATACAAGGGATAAAGAAAGGAAAAACAAGAATGAATCTTAAGTTTCTTGATTAAATGGGCAGATGTCGATGCCATATATGAATTTCTAGACATGCTTTTACTGAAATTCTTAGCATTATATCTATTAGCATTCCATGTGTAAGTCCGTACGTTAAAAGCCACTTAAGTCATGTCTGAAGGATATTCAGAGATTACGATACAAATGCTACAGAATTGTTAGAATCCTATCCTAACAACTGTTAGTCAGTGATAAGAAAAACCCATTTGGTTTAAAGTAAACTTTAATTAAAGTGCCTAGTATTGCAGATGCAGTTTATGGGAGAACTTAAAAAAAACTTTATTGAGATATTCACATGCCATACAAATTCACCCATTTAAAGTGTACTGTTTCATGGTCTTTAGTATATTCACAGAGTTGGGCAATCAGTTACTACAGTCAATTTAGAACATTTTCCTGAATCCCCTAAGAAAACCTGTACCCCTGAAACCCCCATCACCACCCCAACCTGGGTACCCACTAATCTACATTCTGTCTTTGTGAATTTGGCTGTTCTGGGCGTTTCGTATAAATGGGATTATATAATATGCTCTTTGTGACTGACTTCTTCCACCTAGCTTATTTTCAAGGTTCACCCATGTTGTAGCATGTTTCAGTATGACATCTCATTTTATGGCCATTCCACTACAAGGATCTGTCACATTTAACCCATTCATCAGTTGATGGTGTATTTTCATTGTTTCCACTTTGGGGCATTATGAATAATGCTGCTATGAACATTTGTGTACAAGTTTCACATGTATTTTCATTTCTCACGGGTGTATGCCTAGGAGTGAAATTGCTGGGTCATGCAGTAACTGTTTAGCCCTTTGAGGAGCGGACAGACTCTTGATTGCATGTATGACATGTATATGAGGGTTTTGGTTTTTCCACGTCTTTGCCAACACTTGCTGTTATTTTTCTTTTTGATTATAGTCATCCTAGTGTGTGAAGTGTAAAGTAATATCTCACTCTGGTTCTAATTTACATTTCTCTGATGACTGCCGATAAACATCTTTTCATGGGTGTATTGCCATTCATTTATCTTTGGATAGATATTCAGGCTCCTTGCCCATTTTTCAATTGTTTTCTTTATTTTAATTTGGGATTTTTTTTTTGGAGATACAGGAAATATTACTACTCAGGAGAAAAGTACTCTTTTCTCTAGTTAGTTTATCACTCTTACAGTCTTAGATTAGGTTCTAGTTCTTCCTCTCTAATATAACAAATTGTTTAACATGATTGAAACAATATAGCTTTATAGTTGAAAACTTGCTTTTAATTACATGTCTGCAAGGTTCTCACAATAGCCAGCGGGGTAGGAGAACAGTACAAAGGAAACAGTAGTCAGGTGGTCTAAATTTGAACCTTTGTTTATTGACCACATGAACCTGAGCAAGTCATGTTCCCTCTCCAAGTCAGTGTCCCCATAATACAAAGTGAATATTTAGGATTATTGTGAAGACAAGATGAAATAGTACATGTAAAATGCCAGGCCCAGAGTTAGGTACTCAGTATTTTTTTACTTTAGTCGTTACACCGCTCCTACTTTATGAATAGAAAACTGAGGGCTCAGGGAAGTTAAATGTATTACAACTTGGATTTAATGCTAATGGTATCGTGCTGAGCCATGAGTTACTACTTTCTCTCAAAGGATGTATTTGTGCCACCAAACAGGACTGGCCATTGGAAGGACAGAAGAATTTGGTGTGGACTATAACATGTCTACTAATCAACTTTGGGTGCCTTCACCCAGAGGTGCTCAATTCAATTCAGGTTATTTTTTATTTTTTTAGTTCAATTATGTGTCACAAATCCCATATAAGAGGAAGTGGAATGAAAAAAAAGCACCATATAAGCAAGACCTTTCCCAGAAAGGATGTTGAAAAAACAGTCTGCTGCCTCTGCTTGCAGGTGTATAAGCTTTTAAGTAAGTGAGATATGATGACCTATATATTGAAAAAGAAGAATTGAAACAGCAGGATCAGATTTGTGCTTGTGAGAAGGCTTGCTCTGCCTTCTTCCATGCTCACATATATACACTGTAACTGAAAAAGTAACTTTTTCTTTTAAACTAGACAAGACTGAATTCCAACAAGCCATATGAGCTTGGACAAGCTCTGTATTATAGCAGAGGATGGAATGAGTTATAGTACTACATTATGTGATTCCTTTAAAAAGTTGGATAGATAAGCGATCTTCTTTCCAAATGGTTCTGTCAGGTGTCGTGACTTCCTTGCTACAAATAGTTATTGGGCACTTTCTGTGTGCAGACACTGGGGACACAGTTGTCAACCAGGAGGGAGAAAGCCTCTACTCTTCTTGAGTGTACAGCTTAGTGAAGGAGATACGTTAATCAAAGAACTAAAACTAAATGTATTAAGTGCAAGACCTGTGATGGAGAAATACATAAGAGGGACGTTAGGGAGCAGGAAGAAGAGGAGGATTTAGCTAGGCAAAGAGGAGGGATAAACCTGTCCAGGCAGATGGACGGCAGATGCACAAGCTCAGTGGTGGGGGAACCATGGTGGAAGGGGAACTGCATAGGACAGTGTGGCTGCAAGGGCAGTTTGGTGGGAGCAGACTGGTGGCCAAAGTATGTGAATCTAGTAGGATGTGATAGAGGTGTGTGTGTCTTTATTCTAAGAACAATGGCAAGTCATTGAAAAGTTTCAAGTCACTGGAGTTGGCAAAATGAAATTAGTACGTTTACAAAATATTTGAAGTTTGGGTGGTTCATTAGGACAGAAAAATAGATTTGTCTTTTTTTTTTAAATGCCAGCCTCATCTCCTTATGTCCCCTTCTCAAACATCATCAGTGATTCTCTAATGCCATGGTATGTATCTGGTATTTAAGGCTTCTAGCCAAAACCTCGACCTCCATCCCTAGATTTAATTTCCCATTTTGCTACCCTTAACCCACTGCCTGCCTTCCCCCATTTTGCAAGGTCTGACAAGTTCATGAACTCATCCTGGAAGAAGTGCTACATACCTCATTGCTGAATATCACTATGGTCACCTTTGAAGTACACCCTTGGGAAGCTATGCACCAACACCAGCACCTAGATCACCCTTCAAAGCAATTTTGGAACTCTTTATGGAATGGCTGTCAGACCTGTTGTAGTATCCTCGATGTCCTGAATGTCAGCAAAATGTCTTCCTTTCAATATTTTATCTTTGGTAAAGAAAGAAGTCATTGGGAGCCACATCAGATGAGTAGGGAGGGTGTTCCAATACAGCTATTAGTTTACTGGCTAAAAACTCCCTCACAGTGCTATGTGAGATAGTGCACTGTCATGATGCAAGAGCTCCTTCGGGACCATTTTTGCACACACCTTTCTCATGCCAAGATTTTCAGGTCAGATGTTCCTGTTTCTCTGCCAATGTTTATTTGGTCTACTATTCTTCTCACAGTTAGCTAATGATTTTGATGCACAAGCCATTGAACTTTTACAATGTTTTCATCAGTCTTGCTCATTACTGACTGTCCTGACTTCATCAGTGATGCTTTCTCCCCTCAAAAACATTTACTCCATTTGTACACTTCCGTTTTCTTTGTTGCATTATCCCCATAAACTTAGACTAACATGTCCCTGATTTCACTTCCACTGTTGCCAAGTTTAACAAGAAATTAAATATTCATTGCTCTAATTCAAGCATCGGGATTCTCGTGATGGCATACAAACACATGGAACAATAATGAACGTCACTCGGCAAGACACCACCACATGTCAACACAAACACAGCTGTGAGACACTTATATACCAAGGTTATGAAACCTTACTGAGTTGTTTGCACAGTGCTGCCCATGTAAGCACACAGTGACAAGTTTGCAAACTTGTCAGACTTGGTATACCCTTTTTTATACTCTACATTTGAAAGTCACTCATTCCTCAAAGTTTACCCTGAATTCCACATCCTTCATCAAGATTTCCCAGATCTCTTCAATAAATACTCATTCTGCCCCACTGCTGGGTTCCTCTAGCATTTGAGGAGAGAGACATGTTTACTTCGAACTCACCATTGATTACCTACTGCAAATTATTTGCAGTACATAAGGATCCTTCTTTTTCTTAGAGACAAGTTCTAACTGTCATTGTAAAAAAAATTACATCATCCTAAAGTAATAGACACTGAGCTTTCTTGGTTCTTCTTATATCATTGAATTAAATTTTAGGTTTAATATGCAAGTTCATGAGAAAAGAGTTCAGTGATATCATAAATGATCTTGGTAAGATTCACTCTCACATTCAGCTCAAGACCATTCCTACTTAGTCCTTGATGGGATCAACTACTGTTTTCTTGCATGGTGCTTTTCACCAGGGTTTGTGCTCAACTCACACCCTTTCTCACTCTCCACAGTCTTCTGAAACTTGTCTGTGCTGTCGCTTCAATTTCCACCTATTTGTGGATTAATTAGTTAAGTAATTGAATATATATTTATTGAGACGTATGTCTCAGACACTGTTGTAGCCATTAGGAATATAGCAGTGAACAAAATGGTAAAAAGTACATGCCCTATGTCACATTCTAAACAGGCAATAACTATACATTTAAAATGCATAGTATAGTAGTGATAAAAAATAAAGTAGGGAAGAATAATACAAAATGCCAAGGTGTGTGAGTGTGAAAATTTAGAGAGGGTAGACAGGTAAGACCTCACAGAGAAGTCAAAAAACTTTTTGAAGAAGTGAGAGAGCTAGCCAGGCTGATGTCTGCAGAAAGTATTTTAGGTGATGGAACAGCAAGCATAAAAGCCCTGAGGTATGTGCCTAGCATGTTCAAAGAACAGTAAGAAGAATGATGAGACAGGATTGGAGTGAATGGAAAGGGAGAGCACTGGAAGCTATTTCTAGTTTTCTCCGTGTCTTCATTATAAAAGGGTGTCGGTTTTGTCAATGCCATTTTTTTTTGGTATCTAAATAATCGTGGATTTTTTCCCCTTTGTTCTATTAATGTATATTACATTGATTTTTCAGATATTAAACCACCCTTGCATCCCCAGGATAAATCCAACTTGATTATGGTGTATAATCCTTTGACTATGCTGTTGATTCAATTTGTTGATATTTTGGTGAGGATTTTTGTATCTGTACTCATATGGGCCGTTGGTCTATAACTTTCTTTTGTTGTTTTTATCTGGTTTATTATCAGGGTAATACTGGTCTCAAAAAATGAGGAAGTATTTCTTTTATTTTTTGGAACAGTTTGAGATTGATTGGTGTTAATTCTTTAAATGTTTGGTAGAGTTCACCAATGAAGCCATCTGGTCTTGAGCTTTTCTTTTGGGGGAGGTTTTTGAACACTGATTAACTTGCTTTACTTCTTTACAGATCTATTCTTTAATCAGATAATTTGTGTGTTTCTAGGAATTTGTTCATTTCATCTAGGTATTCTAATTTGTTGCTATACAGGTATTCATAGTATTCTTATGATCCTTTTTTAATTCTGTAAGGTTGATACTAATAGCCCTACTTTAATTTCTCCTCTGCCAATTCCTTTGTCAGTCTAAATGGTTGTCAATTTTGTGATCTTTTTAAAGAGCTAACTTTTGGTTTTATTAATGCTCTTTATTGTTTTTCTATTCTCTATTTCACTTAACTTTTTTTTTTTTAATTTCCTTCCTTTTGCTAGCTTTGGGTTTAGATTTTCTCTTTTTCTAGTTCCTTAAGATGTAAAGTTTTGTTGTTGATTTGAAATTTTTCTTCTTTTTTGAATATATTCATTAGCAGCTATAAATTTCCCTCTGAGTCCTGCTTTTGGTACATCCCATAAATTTTGGTATTTTGTGGGTTTTTAAAAAGTAATCATATAGTATTTTCTATTCACTTGTGATTTCTTCTTTGACCTATTAGTTGTCTAAGAGTAAGTTGTTTAATTTCCATGTTTGAGAATTTTCCAATTTTCTTTCTGATATTGATTTCTGTCTTTATTCATTTTGGTCAGAGAAGATGCTTTGTATGATTTCAGTCTTTTCAACTCTATTGAGACTTGTTTTTTGGTGGCCTAACATAGGATCTATCTGGAGAGTTTCATGTGTACTTGAGAAGAATGTTCTTCTGTTATTATAGAGTGGAGTGTTCTATATATGTCCGTTAGATTTAGTTGGTTTATAGTGCTGTTTAAGTCCTTTATTTCATTATTGATTATCTAGCTAAATGTTCTATCCATGATTGAAAATGATGTATTGAAGTCTTCACAAGTCTCCATTACTATAGTACAGTTCATTTTTCCCTTTCGCTTTATTAATATTTTCCTCATATATTTTGGGACTCTTTTGTTAGGTGCATATATATTTATAATTATTATTTCTTGTTGATGAATTGACCCTTTTACCAGTACATATTGCCCTTTTTTGTCTCTTGAAACAGTTTTTAATTTAAAGTCTATTTTGTCTTATATTGGTACAGTCTTCAACTTACAATGATTTAACTTACAATTTTTTTGACTTTGCAATGGGCTTATTAGAATATAACCCCATTCTAAGTCAAAGAATATCTAGATAATTTATAGTTTTCAACTTTACAGTGAGCTTGTTAGAACTTAACTTCATGGTAAATGAAGGAGTATCTGGCCTCACAATAGTTCAACTTATTATTTTTTTACTTTATAATGGGCTTTTTAGGATATTAAATGCATTTTCAATTCACTATAGTTTCAACCTATAGTAGGCTTATTGGGACACACCCCACTGTAAGTTAAGGAATATCTGTTTAGTCATCCAGCTCTTCTCTTTGGTTACCATTTGCATGGAGTATCTTTTTCCATCATTTCACTTAACAATCTATATGTATATTTGGATGTGAAATGAATCTTTTGTTAGCAGCATATCTGATCATGGTTTTTTTTAATTCACTCTGCCTATCTCTTGTTTTGGATTGGAGGGTTTAATCCACTTACATTTAATGTATTATTGGTAAAGAAAGACTTCTGCAATTTTATATTTATTTTTCATGCCTCTTACCTTTATTGATCTTGCATTTCCTCCATTTCTATTTTCTTTTGGGCTGATTTTTAAAATTAGTTGATTTTTTATTAAAAAACAAATTTCTCCTAGCCCCCTGCATTGGTCAATTTTGTGTTGTTGCTTTTTTTTTTTGGATAGTGAAATGTTTTGATTCCCGTCCCATTTCCTTTGTGGATTTTTAAAGATATTTACATGTTTTCTTTGTGGTTACCAAGGGGATTATATTGAACATCCTAAATTTATGGCAATCTGGTTTGAAATGAGACCAACTTAACTTCAATAACATACAAAAATTCTATTCCTATATATTTTTGTCCCCCTTTATGATGATGGTGTCACAAATTACATATCTATGCATATGTGCCCAATAATGTAGATTTATCATTTTTTTAATGCATTTGTCTTTTAAATTGTGTTAAACCTTCTCCAGGTTTTCCTGGGTTTTTGTTTGTTTGTCTAGTTGGTTGATTGGTTGATTGTTAAAGGCTATAGTAGTTCATTCATCTAGTGCCTTTTTCTAATTACTTTTTCATAGATTGTATTCCTTTTCATGTGTGGTCACTGAAGTCTCTGTTCCTTAGCTTATGTTTTTCCTTGAATGCCAGGAGCTAAACAAACAAAAACACCTCTTTCAGTCTTTGCAGATTTCTTGTTTTGTGGTTCTCCTTTAACATAAACCCAGTCTTCCACTGAGTCTAGAGACCAACCTGAGGTGAGAGTTTGAGGTCTTAAACAAAATTTTAAAAATTCCCCTTTATACAAGGGTGCCCTGATTTCCCAAAGAACTGCTTTCTCTGGCTTTTTCTCCTATGCTTTATGTCCTTTATTATATGTCTCAACCAAAATCTTTTGCCTCAGACATCTGCAGTTTTCTTGTTAGTCTTACAATGTTTAGAGTACTGTCTGCCACTTTTCTGGTCTGGGTAAGTTCTGAGTTAAGGCAAAGCAGAGATGAATGCTTTATGTCAGTTCTTCGAATAGCCCTGAGACAGGTTAGAACAGACCAATGCAATAACTTGTGGGTGAACTCTGTTCTCCTTCGAGAACCAGGGATCAGGATCCCACAGTGGAACATGGGCTGACATCTTCAAGATTGCTGCTAAGCCAGGGAACAGGACAAGGGCTAATAAAAATACCAAAAAGCTTTTCTACAGTTTTTTCCCCTCCGGGCATATGTTTTCTTGTAAAATATACATAACATAAAGTTTACCATTTTAATCACTTTTAAGCATATAGTTGAGTGACTTTAAGGACTTGCATATTGTTGTGCAACCACCAACACTATCTCTAGAATATCTCAATCAACCCAAATTGAAACTCTTTACCCTTTAAACAATAACTCCTTATTCCTGCCTACCCTGGTTCCTGGTAGTCACCGTACAGCTTGCACTTGCCTACTTCTTGATTCAGTATCCACCTACTGCTATAAACCTCTGGCTGTCTTCCGGCATACTGACAAAGTTGGCTCTGAAAATTTCTGCTTTTTTGTTTATGATGTTTCTGTGAAGCTGCCTACTCTGCTATTTTGCTGACATTATTATTAGCACCAAGGTTTTTGTCCTGAGCACACTGGAAGAAGAGAATGGCCATTAACTGAGATGGGAAAGACTGTGGGAAGATCTAATGAGTGGGGGTAGGGGGGTATCAGGGCTCAGTTTTTTATATACACATTCAAGATGCCTCTAGACATCAAAGGGAGAAGTCAAGGAGAAGAGAAAAGAGGTCCAAGGACTGAGCCCTGGGCAGTACAGCACACAGGGGTCAGGAAGATGAGGCAGGATCAGAAAAGACCAGTGACCAGAGGACAGGGAGGTGGTAAAGCTGGAGCCGGTGGTGTCCTGGAAATAGATTTTTTAAAAAGTGTTTCTGCTGCTAAATAAGACAAGGGTTCATGGAACTGGCCACATGGAATTCATTGGTGATGTTGGGAAGAGTAGTTTTGGTGGAGTTGGAGGCAAAAACCATAGAAGAATGGGAGGAGAGAATTGGAGACTGAGAATACAGATAACTCAGTGAGTCACCGTAAAGAAGAGCAGTGAAATGAGGCAGTTGCTGGGAGGGCAGGTGATCAAGAATTGTTTGTCTTGATGTAAGACATTGGGACTCCTGTTGGGATTGAGCCAATGGAGAGAAGGTGTGTGGTGCAGGAGTGAGGAGACTTGCTGGTGGACTGTCCTTGAATAATGGGAGGGAATGGGATCTAGCAGAGCGGCTGGGTTCAGCCATTATGACAGAAGGGGAAGAAGTAGGTGGTGGGTAGGTGCATTCGCTTCAGTCTTCTGATGGCTCTCAAATTCATATCTACAAATGCTGTCTCTTCCCTGAGCCAAAAACCACTACCTTGGGATATCCCTGACTAGATTTCCTGAAGTACTTCAGCTTCAAGTTGTCTAGTCCAAGGTCTGCTCCTTCCCTCCTAACTCCCTTCTTCTGCTTGTTGCTGCCGGTCTCACGGCATCCCATCCATTCTGATGAGAGGAAAGGTCAATTGTTTGAGTGAGGTGGAAGCCCCCAGAATTAGTTAGGCGATGCCAGAGCCGAGGCAGGAAGATGAGAAGACATTTACCATATGGGGAAAGGCGAGGAAGAATGAAACAGGCAGAGCACCCAAAGGGGGGATAGGAAACTGAGCTTGGGTGCAGGATAACTATGAAGCAGAGACCCAGAGTTGTCACACTTCCAGTGCCAACAAAGCATTGTTGGGACCTGTGGCTGTATCTGTAGTTTGTTACATGATCCAAAGGGCTACTTGTCTTGAATTTTTTGTCACTAGATTGTTGTCCTGCCAGAAGAACTCCACCAAGCCCTCTCTGCCTCTGGACCTGTGCAGGCTATTCCTTCCTCATGCAATGCACTTGCCTCTGATTGTTGAGCAAACTTCCTTCTTACCCTTCATCTCCAAGGCTACCTTTTTTTTTTTTTTTTTTAGTTGGAGTCTCACTCTGTCGCCCAAGCTGGAGTGCAGTGGCATGCTCACAGCCACCCCAGCGTCAACCTGCTGGGCTCTGACCATCCTTCTGCCTCAGGCTTCCAAGTAGCCGAAACTATAGTTGCGTGATACCACGCCTGGCTAATTTTTTATTTATTGTTTATTGTAGAGATGAGGTCTTGCCAAGTTGCCCGGGCTGGTCTCAAACCTGTGGGCTCAGCAATCCACTCGCCTCGGCCTCCCAAAGTGCTGGGATTACAGGCTGAGCCACCCAGCCAGGCCCAAGAACCCCTTCTGGGACACCCCCTTCGCCTCTCTCCCCTTCCCTCCTCGCCTATATCTCCTTTGTGGCCCATCTCACCTGTTAGCTCCATTTTTGCTCTATGAGGGTTTTGCTCTGAGAATGGAATTCATCTTCACGTCCTTAGAACAAGGCCTGGCATGGAAGAGGCATCAACAAGTTTGTTGATCAACTGTACCAAAAAACCAAAACAAAACCCATCCTGGTCGTAGGCCTCTGCCCACAGGTGCACAAATGCTTACTGACAAGCAAATCCCATAAATAACATATTTCAGGCTGTTTTTAGATGAGGATGTTATTGTTGTAAGATGTTTGTGTGTCATCCACTCTGGACTCGGGACAGTGCCCATCTCTGCTGTCATTTGTTCTGTCACTTCAAAGTGCAGGAAAACCATGGGTGGTGATTTTAGAATCTTATTCAGAACCTTCAGGGAATGAGTCATTTTGTACTGACGACTTTTCCGGGTTGCTACATTTCAAATAAATTAAGCAACAGGACGTCGTCGTCGTCGTCGTCGTTGTTGTTAATTTTAACCATTTTAAGTGGTAAATTTCAGAAATGCATGATCATGCGTTTCTAAACATTTCTTACTTCTTTGGAATCATTAGGATGCACATAGTTATCCTAATTTTCCAGCTTAGCAAGGAGAATACAGATCTTTGCTAGTCTCTCCCTGGAGCAGATCTGGACTAGAACCCAACATCTTAGGTGGAGACGGCTGAGCTGCCTCACCTAAGTGAGGAAAAGAGCAGCCCTGACACCAAGCACAGGGCGAGTGGGTCCCAGGCTTCAAGTGCGTTGGAGTCCCTGGAGGTCTTGTTGAAATGCAGGTTCTGATCCAGTAGACTCAGATTCAGCTCGGGATAGGGGAGCTGAGTTCTGCTTTTTTATTTTATTTTATTTTATTTTACTTTTTAAGTTGGAGACTCACTCTGTTTTCCAGGCTGGAGTGAAACCACAGCCTTGACCTCCTGGGCTCAGGCAATCCTTCCACCTTGGCCTCCCAAGTAGTTGGGACTATAGGTGCATGCCACCACACCCGGCTAATTTTTTGATTATTTTTTTATAGAGACGAGGTCTCACCATGTTGCCAGGCTGGTCTCGAACTCCTGGGCTCAGGCAATCTTCTCATCTCGGCCTCCCAAGGTGTTGGGATGACAAGTGTGAGCTACCACGCCCAGCCTGAGTTCTGCATTTTTAACAAGATCCTGGGCCATGCTGATGTTCCCAGACCACACTTTTGGTATGAAGTCTCTAGTTGATCCCAGAAGTTTTCCTGTGATCTTGGGTAACTTTTATAAGGAAACTTACTTTCTCAGAGGCTTCTTACACATACCAGGTAGCTTCTGGTTATAAATAACACTTCCTCCATGTGCACAGTGCTCTAAAGTGTATAAAGTGGTCTGGCGTTTCCGGTTTCTCTTCATTGTCACAGTAGTCCTGGGAGGTAGGTTAGCACCATTTTACTGACTGGGAAACCAATTCCTGATATCACAAGGGGCAGAACTGGGGCTCATGGCTTCATGTCTAGCGGTCTTTTCACCTCTCTTGCTGCCTTCCCTCATGCCTGTGCCACGTGCAGCCCTGTGGACTCGGCTATGGAAACGCTGAGGAGGAAGTGAGTGTGTGCGTGCACGCGTGTGTGTGCCTGTTTGAGGGAAAGTCTGATCACCAACAGCTGTGGCATTTGGGCCCCTGCGGTGTCACCTGGAACACCCAGATGGTGACTGACATTTTTTCTCTGTTCAGTCCCCACCCTCAGCTAATTCCCTCGCCTCGTATTGTATGGACGAAATGCTATTCCTAAGCAGCACTGGTCACCCGCAGTATGTGCTGAGCTGCTGCCGGGCCCCACCGTCACCCCTCCTCATTTGAGGGAGGCTTGCCAGGCTTGACCTATCAGTATCTGCTTCTCTGCCTGAGGGCTTCTCTGGCCACTGGGACCGGCCTGCCCCGGGAAGGGCACTGATGTGTCGGGAAATGAATGCCCCACAGTCACCCAAGGGCGATTGGAAGCAGATGTAAGATAACCCCGCTCTCACAGTGGGATAGGGAGGCATCTCCCCACACTCAGCTCCAGTGATGACTTGCTTGATTATGTTTCTTTTCGCTGCCTTCTCCCTGCCTCACTTTCCCTCTCCCATAATGGTATTCCCTGGGGTCCCTTTCTGAAGGGATGACTCACATTCAACTCCTGTGTCAGGGTCTGCTGGAAGAAGCCAGATGATCTCCCAACCCCTATTCTACTGACCTGCTTACATCTGAGCCTACATACCTGACTTTCTTCTTGTCACAGTGGAAAAGTATTCCAGTTCCAGGGGAGGTCACACTCTTCACCAGGGACCTGGGTTTCAGCCTTCTAGTCTTCTTGAGATTGCCCTCTGGAAATGATTCCCTTTCCCTGCCGTCTTCTCTCTGTCTCCCTCTTCCACTCCTTTTTCTCCTCCTCCACCCTCCTCCTCTCTCTCCTCGATTATTTCAACCTGGAAACACACCTCAAGATAACCCCTCAGACCATGGTCTTCTGGTTCTGGCCAAGATGGAATAACAGTGACTGGATTTTCTCATCTGCCTGAAATAAAAATATATGACACAATGGTTTTCAGGACACTGGACATCACGCAACAAAGGCCAGTGGTTCTCAAAGAGGGAAACGCACAAGGTGAATGAAGTCTAAGACTGCCCAGCACAAGAGAACGTTTCTAGCCTGCAGCACAGGGAGGAGAACCCTGGCAGAGCCTGGTGGACTCCCTGAATTGGGAAGACTGAACTAAGAGAGATCGAAGTAGCTAGACCGTGCGGGGCAAAGTAGAAAAGGGGACAGCTTCACAGAGAGAAAACTCCCAAGATCCACAGCGATCCCTGCACGCTTATGAAGAAATGCCCCATGGTGAAGGGAAGAGCCCCCAGGAGGCTTGGGGCGAACAGTGGCTGGCACCCACGCAGGACCCGGGAGAGTGCCCACTCCCACCAGCCCATCTGGAAAACCTCGTTGCTTCACGAGAGTTTGGGCAGAGTTCTCAGTCGGTTTTGCTTCAGTGACTTAACTGCATCTCAGAACAAAGTTAAAGAATATTTATAGAAATACAAAACTGTCCGGGGTAATAGTCACAATTGCGATGATTGAATGCAAATGACCAGGCTTGCAAAATACAACCCCCATAAGAATAATCAGTCAGCCGGGCTCGGCGGCTCAGCCTGTAATCCCGCACTTTGGGAGGCTGAGGTGAGTGGATTGCCTGAGCCCGCGGGTTCGAGACCCGCCTGGGCAACTTGGCGAGACCTCATCTCTACGATAAATAAAAAAACCAGCCGGGCGTGGTAGCACATGCCTGTAATTCCGGCTACTCAGCAGGCTGAGGCAGAAGGATCGCCGGAGCCCAGCAGGTCGAGGCTGCGGTGGCCGGGAGCGGCCACTGCACTCCAGTCTGGGCGACAGAGTGAGACTCCGACTCAAAAAAAAAAGAAGGATCAGTCAATTGAAACTGACCCAGGATTGACCCAGATGTGAAAACTAGCAGACAAGAACATTAAAACTAATTATTCTAGCTGCATGATATATACTCAGAGGTTAAGTGGATACATGGAGTATATTTTAAAAAGACCCCAGTTGAACTTCTAGAGATGAAAACTGTGATGTCTGAGTGAATATATAGCATGTATGAGACATAATACGTACACATATATAATATATTGAATGAGATCTCCAGCAGATTAGACATTTTAGAAGAAAGACTAGTGAACTCACTGACATAACAGGAGAAGCTATCCAAAATGAAAACAGAGAGTAAGAAGAGTCATTTTGAAAATGAACAGCACATCAGTTGACTGGAGACAACTTCAAGCAGTTTAATATATATGCAATTGGGTACTCTGGGAAAATAAAGGATAGGAGAGATGCAAAAAATACTTGAAAATAAATGGCCAAAATTTTCCAGAGTCTGTTGAAACTATAAGCTCACATAATTGAGCAGCTCAATAAACTCCAAGCACAAGAAATATGAAAGAAACTATAAGAAGATTCTTCATAGTCAAATTGCTCAAACTCAGTGATACAGAGATTTTAGGGGCACCAGGATGGGTGGGTTGCGGGGACACAACACATATAAGGGAACAAAAGTAAAAACCACTGATTTATTTTCAGAAACAATGAAAGCAAGAACATAGTGAAATATCATCTATAAAGTACTGAAAGAAATCAGCATAGGCAAACCTCAGAGATATTGTTGGTTTGGTTCCAGACCACTGCAATAAAGTGAATATTGCAATAAAGTGAGTCACACATTTTTTGACTTCCCAGTAAACATAAAAGTTATGTTTATACTGTAGTCTATTAAGTGTGTAATAGCGTTATGCCTTAAAAAACAATGTATATACCTTAATTTAGAAATAACTTATTGGCCGGGTGTGGTGGCTCAAGCCTGTAATCCTAGCATTTCAGGAGGCCGAGGCAAGAGGATGGCCTGAGCCCAGGGGTTCAAGACAAGCCTGGACAACTTGGTGAGACCTCGTCGCTACAATATACCAAAAAATTAGCCAGGCATGGTAGCGTGCATCTGTAGTTCCGGCTACTTGGAAGACTGAGGCGG